>NW_009952803.1:96460-123427 GCF_000747805.2 Chaetura pelagica
GCACTTTTTGCAAACATGACGTAGGTGTGCTTAGTGGCTTGGATGTGCTGAGCAACTGGTGCTAATGATTAAAAATAGTGAAGCATTTCATCCAGTGAGTGGGTTTGTTCATGTGACTTTGGAGTTCTGTTTGTGGGATAACACAAAGGAATGTGAGGTATAAGAGTGGAAACCAAACCTGTCATCACATAAAAGCATAAAAAAGGAGCAGAAAATGCAAAAGTGGATGTTCTCCCTTATCTCTTTTGTCAAGTCATAGTTAAGGAGACAGTCTAGAATGGTCTGTTACTGGCCAGAGAGAAGCAGAAAAGATTAATACATTTATGAAGTGTTTAAACTTGCCTCTCAGCCTGAGCTCAAAATCTAGTTTATCTCCTTTGAACTAGGAAGGGCCTTCTTTTATTAAACAACAGAAAGCATATTAGTACTCAGATTGTTGCGTTCTTATAATCAGATCTGTGTCCAGATTACTCAATTTATTGAGTAATCTAAAGTTTTGGGTTTTTTTTTCAAGGGAACGGTAATCCAAATATACTATAAAGCAGCAAACAAAGTTATTCTGCATTTTTTCTGAAGCTTTTGAATCCTCTCTTCCTTTTTCACAGCTCTGATTTCTTTTGTGGGAATGTGGCAGAATGGAATAAAAAGGCTAGAAGCAAATAAAATTATTTTTTTTTGTAGGGAGACAAGCAGCTGGTTGATATGCCTGGCGTAATAATGATCTCTCCCTTTCAATTAAAGTCTTGAGTAATACTGTCCTGCAAGTGAGACAGAAGTTTGTTTTAATTCCTAGTCATGATCACCTGAGTATTTTCTGCCAGTGGATGTAGTGATAACAGGGAAAATGACAAAACAACAAGAAATAGTAGGCACTATATCAGTATTATTGGTAAGCCAAAGCTTCCCCTAAGTGTTTTTATTTTACCCCCAATAACTGTCTTTTCTCATGATACAGAAAGCCATGAGTGGTCATATGAAGAACGTCTGAGAAGGCAAGTCAAAGAAAAGCAGAGCCACGGCCTTATAATGGAAATTATTGACAACTGAAAATGATTAAGAGAAAAAAAAAAAGGGTCTTGCAAGGAGTATATAAAAAGTACTTTTGTATTATTAATTTTTTTGTTTGCAGTTAGCACCTATTCTGAAAAACTATTTCTTTGCACAAGACCTTATCGTGAACTATCAGGTACTAACTGTACTAGCAGTACTAACTAAAATTTAAGCCATATGACTAAGAGTGTTGTCCAGATGCTCCTTGAACTCTGGTATACATGGGACTAAGAAATAAAGCATGCAAAAAATCCCAGAAGTTACCAGTTTACAAGATGAACCAAACCTTCTTGCTTTCTTTCCAGGAAATGTCTTTATCCTAAGGATATTAAGATTAGTAAAGAAAAAAAAAAAAAGTTATTTTTCTGTCATAGTTAAAATTCTGAACGATTTAGACAAGGAGACCTCATTTCAGTTAACCTGAGTTGTTGAACATCGCAACAGAATCCAGCATTTCTCATCAGGAAGTTGCATAATGTCATAGGCAAGTGCAGCTTGAATACAGTCTTCCGCTCCTTCTATGAGAGACTCCACATGCAATGGAAGCAGTGCTGTTTAACAGCAAGAATCAAATAATTCAAGGGATGTAATAGTATTTGGATTTTATTTAAAAAATCTTCCCAAACTGGCCTTTAGTAATGAATCTTTACCACGACCTCAGGATAAGCCAGTGTCTCTCATTTCTCTGACTTCATAGCTCTGGAGATGGCAGTCAGCAGCAGGCCTCAAAATTTGGTTCAATCCCACTCCTTTTGATTTTACAAACTCTTTTCAGTCAAACCCATATTAAACTTTTGTATGGCAGTATTTAGGGACTCCAGTGGACAATCTAGCCCATATACAACATGGATTTATCTTCCCTAGTAGTTTGGGACAGAGCGAGCAATTAGGATATACCGCTGAGTTTCTGCAGGACTCCCTTGGAAACTGCTGATCATATTTAGGCAGTCAATGGTGTTCTGCAATGCATGGGGCCATTTTAGATCCCAAACTTATGTGAAACAACATTTCATCCTTTATTTTGTCACAACGCAGGTAATTCGTAACTTTTTTTGGAGTTTGCAGTAAAATTCATATGTAGCAAGTTATTTTCTGCTCTTCTTTTCTGCAGGAACAGCATTCAGGGAGGCTGTTCTGTCTCAGAGCATCTCCAACGCATCCTGTCCACTGGTATCAGTATTCCTTTCCCTTGAGGCATACTTTTTTTGACAAGACTGGTGAGCTACATGAAGTAACCTTCAGATTCAAGGCACATAATTTGCTGTTTCTGTCTTTTTCTTTGGGGCTTTGAAAACAGCATACATAATTCATGTAGCAGGTGCAATTTCTTGTTGTACTACATACAACATGGTGTGTCGTAGTAATCATTAAATTAAAAATAAATTTGGAAATAGAGGCCATGGTGGGAAGTCAAAATATGTGGATATTCTTAGTTGTTAAACTGGAAATGAAACACCAGAATTCTATGCCACTGTGTCCATTCACAGTGTTCTCTCTACTTATTTTTCCTGTGTGTCATGCAATGAGGGCCACCTCCATCAATTAGGAATTTAATTGGAACTGGAACGATCATATAATAGAGTTGCAAGCTTAAGTTAGTATGTATAGAGACACGATTAGAAGTAAGAACAAGAAAGTAAAAAAATAGATCACTGCTTAAGATGCTTTTCAGTTGCTCAGGGAGGCAAGTTTCACAGTATTAATTAACA
This sequence comes from Chaetura pelagica, assembly GCF_000747805.2. Lineage (NCBI taxonomy): Eukaryota > Metazoa > Chordata > Aves > Apodiformes > Apodidae > Chaetura > Chaetura pelagica. Next base: position 99,220 of record NW_009952803.1, read on the forward strand.
TTTCAGGGCATGCTGTATCTAAATAGCAGGAGACTATGTGTGCATGTGTGTGGGAGGTGTCATTTCACCACAAAGATAAAAAGAAATTTAAAAAGCGGTCATTTTCTGAAAAGTAAGATGTTACTTACAGGGTACAATGAAAAGGTGAAAAACGTTTTTCTTATCAAATGGAGAATTTGGGTATTTTGGCAAACAGCCAAACAAACAGCCATTAGAAGAGTTAAGCATCAAAACACTTAAGGAAGAACATGAAGTGTGCCTTGCACAGTGCTCTCTCCTTCTGTTGTTAATTGCTTCTCCATGTCTCTGGCAGTCACACTGTCCCTCCCCCATTTCATATGCAATGAAGATGCCAAGCAAAGTTGCCTAGCCCTTTTCCCAGATACACTCCCCAGATACAAACACTCAATTACCTGGTGGGGCTCCTCTTTCAGGCCCAGCAAGCCTGGGATGCTCAGTGAAGCCTCCCTTGCACAGATCTTTTATCACTCTGCTTGTTGCTGGTGTTTTTCGTGCATTGCTTCCTTGCACCCCAACAGCACGGCCATGGATGCCAACTTCTGCTCCTCCATGCTGAGGTTCTTCCTTCCAGTGCCTCTCCCTACTCGTGGCACCTACGTGACTGTGGGGTTCACACAACTGTTCCTCTTTCTGCTGCTGCTTCTTCCTGGTGTCTTCCTCCATAGGTTTATTCTAAATGTAATGTCTGCTTTTTGGAAAGATTGCAGATAGATGAAGTAGTATAACTGTGAGGGGAAAAATGCCACAAAATCTTTAAAATACTTAATTGCCATTTAGCGTACAGTTGCCATCTTGCCATATTTGTTTGCAGGCATCTTTTTGTTTGTGTGTGTGCTTTTGAGCCCTAAACTTGCTTTTCACTATACCAGAATTATGACTGGCAACGTAAAAAAATATTTTCTAGGTGTTCCTAATGGAGGGGTTTGATAATTTAGCATCTGGCCATTGTGATGATCCCACTTCAGCAAATAAAAGGAATTTGATGTGAACTGAAAAAAGCTGTGACTAAGCATCAGCAACAATAAGTAACTGAAAGTAGTAGATTGTAAACACCAGGAAGGAATTTGTCTTGCTGGTAAAAAAAAAAAAAAAAAAAGGCTCTAACTTTCCCAAAAAACTTAGGCAAACAATAAAACTAAATCATGGGCAGAATAAGTATTAAATAAAATGCCTGAAGAGAAATTCTGGTATCAGCAGCAATTACACGTTTTAGTGATATTTGTATGAGAATGGAGATGACTAGGACAGGCAACCCATTATATATTCTGTTTATAATTAAGTCTTTATTTGCTGTAATGTTTAAACCAGACAATAACAGATGTGGAAGAACACAGCAGCAGTTTTTTATAGAAGTCTATTTGTGAATCTCTGTGGCCAACTGTGTATTGATGTCTACAGTTTTGTTGTTTAAGAAATCATAAATCAGTCATGATGATACAATGCTGGATGTACTTCAGCCTCACATTCTGACTACTGCAGCCCAAAATATATATGATTTATTTTCTAAGGTTATGTGTTATAGAAGTTAACTGACAATTCAATAACTCAGCAGCCTTCTTGAATATAGCTTCTTTATATTGTCTGGCTCTCATGAAGCAAAATGGAAGAAGGAAGGAGGAAAGCTGAGATGCACAGTTCCAGATGGCATTTCTGCATTTTTCAGGAAATATCCAAGTGAAGTGTCTTATAAAGTTAAACAGGAGAAAAATCTCATCAACTCATGGTTTTGGCTCTGCCATTCTTTGTGGCAGATTTGAGTATGAACTGAATTTTCCAGCTTCTTGCAATCTTGAAAAAAAAAAAAAGAAAACAGGAAAAAAACCCACACAAACTTTTAATTTAACTGAAAATGTATCCATACAGCTACCCCTTATCTATCTCTGAATTGGATAGATTATGAAAAAATAGAAGTTTCAAGTTCATTGCATGTTTTGAATTCAGACATTTGAAAACATTTTCATTCTGAAAAGCACAAGATTTATGGGGGGTTTTTTTGGCAAAGATTGTTTAAAGACAAAGCAGTTAATTTAAAAGATTTGAAAAACTGTTATAAGCATCTTTAACATTCCTGATGTGTTGGACTTTTAAAGACTGATGAAAGAGAAAGCTCCTTTCAAGTTTCCACAAATGGTTATTTTTTTTCTTTAAAAGATAAATAATAAAAGAGGTGGGTATTAAAAAAGCAGGTCCAGAGAGATAGCTCAACAGCATGACTCATGCTTCTAAAACTCATTCTCTGTCTGATACATCAATATTTGCTACCCAGTGTAAGCCTGTAGCTTGCTTTTTATTGAAAGAGGAATAAGACTTTTTAAGTGGGAGATAGGAGACCAGACTTCTGTGACATATATGGCAAGGCTTCCAGCTGAGAGTGTTAGCAAAGATTTACTGAGAGTTTAGGGCAACCGTGCTGTTAGCACCCCTAAGCACAGTGTGTTTCTTGTCTCAGAGATGACATTGCACAGCCACGTGTTAGAAGCAGCGGCCATGAACAGTAACCCTTGTTCTGCCCTTACTGTGCTCAGGGATCCACAGAACCAGGGCTTTCTGGATAGAAAAGATAACATAGGAAGGCAGCTGTGCTCTGCTATGAAATGTTTGCATGATGCCTGGGATTGTATGATTAAGAATGTAGATAAGTTGATCAAGTATGGCTTTGGTGATCAGGTAGTGAGGTGGATCAAGAACTGGTTGAAAGGAAGAAGTCAGAGAGTTGTAGTCAATGGGGCAGAATCTAGTTGGAGGTGTGTGACTTGTGGAGTCCCTCAGGGATCAGTACTGGGACCGGTGTTGTTCAACATCTTCATCAACGACCTGGATGAGGGTATAGAATGTACCCTCAGCAAGTTTGCTGATGACACCAAGCTGGGAGGAGTGGCTGACACACCAGAAGGCTGTGCTGCCATTCAGAGGGACCTAGACAGGCTGGAGATTTGGGCGGGGAGAAACCTGATGAAATTCAACAAGGGGAAGTGTAGAGTTTTGCATTTGGGGAAGAGAAACACCATGTACCAGTATAGGTTGGGGGCTGACCTGCTGGAGAGCAGTGTAGGTGAAAGGGACCTAGGGGTCCTAGTAGACAGGAGGATGACCATGAGCCAGCAATGTGCCCATGTGGCTAGGAAGGCCAGTGGCATCCTGGGGTGCATTAGAAAGGGTGTGGTTAGTCGGTCAAGAGAGGTTCTCCTCCTGCTCTATTCTGCATTGGTGAGGCCACATCTGGAGTATTGTGTCCAGTTCTGGGCCTCTCAGTTCAAAAAGTACAGGGAACTGCTTGAAAGAGTCCAGCGCAGAGCTACGAAGATGATTAGGGGAGTGGAACATCTCCCTTATGAGGAAAGGCTGAGGGAGCTGGGTCTCTTTAGCTTGGAGAAAAGGAGACTGAGGGGTGACCTCATCAGTGTTTACAAATAGGTAAAGGGTGAGTGTCAGGAAGTTGGAGTTAAGCTTTTTTTCAGTGATGACCAGTGATAGGACAAGGGGTAATGGGTTCAAATTGGAGCATAGGTGGTTCAAGGTGAATATCAGAATATTTTTTTTTTACTGTGAGAGTGACAGAGCCCTGGAACAGACTGCCCAGAGAGGCTGTGGAGTCTCCTTCACTGGAGACATTCAAAACCCACCTGGATGCATTCCTGTGTGATGTGCTCTGGGCGACCCTGCTCTGGCAGGGGGGTTGGACTAGGTGATCTTTTGAGGTCCCTTCCAACCCCTAGGATTCTATGATTCTATGAAGAAAGAGAAGTTGTTAATTTGTATTTGTCCATGTGTTTGTAGGTACTCATTCACACATATATGTGAATGTAAGCCTCTAAATGCACTCCTGTGCCAAAAGTGTTGAAAATCAGAAAGTAAACTAGGATCCATTCTTTTCTCTAAAACATAATGAGGTTGCTTGGAATACTCTCATTTTGGAGACCTGAACATCTCCTTAGGAGGCTGCAGCCTTCAGACATACCCATAAGCACTCCACTTGAATCACTAACTGCTTTTGGTGAAGAATATATTTCCGTAAGTCATAAAAAGGATAAAATAAATTAGTATAGATCCACACTTTTTTTTTTTTTTTTGTCTAAGCTGCTTCACATGTTCCTCCAGCCTTAAATGAAGGTTACCTAACACACACACACTGATTATATACACAGGATTTTGAAGTGTCATTTACCAATAATTAGTTTTCATGCAACAGTTGAAAGCTTGCAGAGTTTTCTCTGCAACAACTTTCTCTAAGGACAATCAATTGCTTCACTAGAGCTTAGTCTTTGCTCTGAGTTAATTTTCCTTTCATCTTTTGCCTCATAGAATGAACAAAAAATTGAAAAATACAGAAAACTGTAATGTAAAAAAGTTACAGAGTGAAGAACACTTAGCATCCAATCAGATTATATTAAAGGGTATTTGCTTTATGGTAGGAATGTCACTGATTTATAATTGTGCAAAAAGAGAAAAGGCCATTTTGACTATTTCATTTACAATTGTGTTTTGTATGAAGGTTAAACTCAAAGTTTACTGCATTATTAACTTCCTTTTTTTTCAATATTAATGTATATGCATTAGAATATAGGAAAAGTATAGTATATATATTAGTGTATAGACAAAGAAAATATTTGTTCCAAATACTTGGGTTGAAATTACAATATATACCACATAATGAAATACCAGGATATCTGCAAAAGGTTCTAAACAACTGTTCTTGAAAAAGAAAATTGCATCTCAAAGACCTGTTATGTCTTTATCACAGAAGAGAGAGAAAGTAAGTTGGATGGCTTTGTGGGATTCAGGCTACATCACTGGGAGGCCATGAAGAGCCTTGGGAGAGCGTTCAAGCTTTTGTGTGTGGTTTGTGCACACATTTTCTCTTGTTTCTTCCTTGAAATAGTTCAGAGCCTTGTTTTGAAGTACAATGTTGTTTGGCAGTAACAGTAGTAAGAGGGAAAAAAAAGACCTCAAAATGCAGGCTTATTGGTAATGTGCATTTGTGGCTGAAAATATTAATTAGTAATGTGATGTATTAGAAGTCTTTAGGAATGTGATTTGGAATAATAAAGAAATGTCAACATGTTACATGACTCATAAATACATTTCCACCTGGAGAAACCTGTATAGAACAGAATCTTAGGATTTTGTGCGGTTAGAGGGCATTTCAGAAGAGAACAATTCATAAAGGCAGAGAAAAGCTCTCATATAACTTGATTACCTTAGAAATAAGACTTTGATGTGACATAAAAGTACATAAAGCTGTGAATGGTTGCAACCAGGTAGATCAGGAGCACGTGTATTACAGTGCTGGTGGAATAGAGATATGAAAATGTCTAATTTATAGAAAATAAATACTCTTCAACATGACATCAAAGTTCTATGGGCTATTGTTAGCAAAATTCATACACTTGAACCATGGGCATTTAAATGGGTAAAGAAAAGTATCTTGAGTTTAGCATTAGGAAAGAGCTCAGGAAGAGTTACTTAACTATTTCCTTTAGTTCACTTTAGGATCAGAGGTAGAATTTTGGTAGGATCAGATCCACTACGGTCATTTCTATGTGCATGCATGTGTACACGTCTCACAAACGTATCTATCTTCCTTTACAGGAAATAGAAGTGCTGTAAAAAAAACAAATCTTCCCCCCAGCTCCCTCCCCCCGCTCCCAATCCTAGCACAGTAGACCCCTGGAGACATCTTATTTTTGTAGGCTTTTACTGAGACAGAGAAGAATTTCTCAGTTAAAATTGTTCCTGGAACTAGGATATAGCATGCTGTAGGGACTGAAGTTATTTGTTAGCTGTCAAAGAGGCTGGACTAGAAGACCAGTATAACTTACTTCACTTATTAAATCCTTTAATCCTCCTGAGTTGGTAGACCTCAGTAATGCATCTACATAACACACAGAACCTGGTTTGAATCTTCATAGATTTTTTTTTTTATTATTTTTTTTTGAGGTCATATCCATCACCTGAAATGTCTAAACTAACAAGAAGGCAATCTGACAGCTTACCAGAGAGGTGATTTTATGGCTTGATGCTGTATGTGTGCAGTCTGCCCTGGTGTATGGCATGACAGCACAAAGAGTCTGTGGAGCACAAGAATGACTGAGAAACTTTTGCAGACTTTGACCACTCAGTATAGTGATTCAGTGTAGTCTATGTTCACATTCTGTCTGTAACAGGCAGAAGCTCTGAGACAGATCCTGTAAAGGGAACGAACCCATAGCTGGATTTTGTCCTGGGGAGAATCACTTAATTAGCTCCAGGCTAAAGCCATCCTTTCCTCCGGCCCAGCAGAGAAGGCTCTCCTGGTTTCAGTGGTAGAAATGGAGTACATTTCCTTCTGTTTGACAGTTCCATTTGACAGAACAATAGAGAGAAAAAAAGAGATGCAAGTTCATAGCAGGCCCTTTGTAAAAAAGAATAGACAGGAGGGAAACTTTCTTACGGCAACTGGTATCAATCATAGCAACGAACACTTTCAGGAAGGACTGAGATGCATAAGGAAAATGAACCACTTTGACTTCTCAAAGAAAAGTTATAGTTAGCAATCTATCTGATTAATATTATGACCCTCTTAAAACAAAAGAAAGGGGAAGGTAACACACAAGTAGCAAGATGTTTATTTTTGTGCAGAATTAAATGGCAAATGCTAGGGTTTCCCACAAACTGCAACAACAAAGAATAGATTATTTTTTTTTCTTTGGGGCATTAATTGCATGGATTGTAATTATACTTTATGCTTGACATTCCTGCATTGTTCTTTTTTTGTTCTCACATTGGTTTGCATTCTCAGCAAAGCTTGTATTGTTAACAGTGTCTTGTCATTCACCTGAAAGTCCTTTCTAGCTTAATGACTGATCTTTTCTGCCTTTGATTAAATCATATTTTAAAACTTAATTTCTCTTAGACTTTGCTAATTTTTCTAGCTGCTGTTCTTACTAGCTTGCTGAGGCTATTTCAAATGGTTTTCGTCGAAAATAGTTCTCTCCAGACATATCGCACAGCTAAAAAACAACACAAAAGAGACGCTGTTACCTCAGGGAATAATATTAGAAGAACACCTACTGCTGAGTATCAAATAATAGTTTAGTAGTACTCCAGCACAACGAATGAATGTATTCTTCTGTTCCTGGGACCCTATGTGGAAGACATCACTGGGGGATCTGAAACTTGAATTTTCTTATTTGATCAGGAGCTGGCGTTTGTTTGCAAAATGGATAGTTCCTCTGTTGCAAAAATAAGATCACCTTCTATTCCAGGTACAATAAAAGCAGTTGAGTACTGACTGGAACAATTAGTTGTGCCTTAAACGTAAGGTGCTATAAACAGTTTTTACCTCAGTCCACAGTCATGGACACAGTATTTTACTATTGCAATGGAGCAATTGTTCTCGCCTGTAATCCATTGCCTTCCTTTTTTTTTTTTCCTCTGGCTCTCAAAGAGATCAGCAGTAACATCTGTTAGAGTTAAGACAGATACACTGCAGCGACTTCTCTAGTACTGAAGCCCTGTGGCACATTGGCTATGCAGCAGCAAAGAGATGGGCTTTTCTGTCTACATGATCTATAATGCTGTGCTGCTAATTTGAGAAGAGTAAGCTATTTTTAGAGGTTATCAAATGACTCAGAATAAAGAAGCAATTGTATAACAGATGCAAAACTGAACATTCAGATTATCTGCCTGGTAAAAAAGTGGGAGAAATCAACCTAATTTCAGTTCAGCTGCAGGGAGTAGGTTTCTTTAACAGCACCTCAAGTTAATTTAAAGCTTGTTTCTGAATATAGAACCTTTGCTATCATGAGCTATGGATGCTTCAGAAACAAACAACCCCTTTCCCCGCCTGCTGATGACAAATACAGATTTTAATGCAAGAGATTTATACCAGTGTTTGATGTTGACTGCATTGTACCTAGAGTTTTAGACCCCATTAGAAACTACTTTTCTTATTAAACGAGGAGTTTAATAGCATGCTTAGATAGTTGACAGCCAAAACAAGATCAGCAATGTTTTCACAGAGCAGGAAAAATGATCAAAATTATGATGACTGAGTACATACTCAGTGTCAGCTCTGTCAGGATCATGGGCTTGAGATTTAGGTTTTAATAACGTATTTCTCAAACCTTATTGATTGCCACTACTTGAGATTCACAGGTTCCTCTCATAATGCTTCAGAAACATTGAAAATGTCACTACAAACTCAGCAACTGGAAAGTTCTGCATTTGAGTTAAAAAAAAATATAAATTACTGCAGTGTTTACTCTTAAAAACTGAGACAACCTAATAGCCTTAATATTTCAGCAGTTTTCTATGGCAGGTTATTAGGAGCACTGCATGTAGTTAAGATAGAAGTTTTTCATTACATAATAGGAAATAAGCAATTTTAAAAGCAATTTTTAAAGCTTAGCCAATGCTTTATAACACTCCTGTGAAGATGGATGGCAACAATAAGGCTCAGGTGAAATCAGTGGCCTGACTTTACCAGGATTTTGGTTTCACCCCTACTTTTTTCTATCAGATGCTGGTTTTAGAGGAACTACTGGTAGTGCAGTGACTCTTACTGTACTGTAAAATAGGGTAATCTGATGTGAGCATGCTAAGGTGGAACCACAGAATGGAATCAGCAGTGGTTACATATGAACATTCAGCTTTGGGAAAAAAAAAACACCAAAACCCTACATTCACATAGTGAACTAGAAACACTGTCAGACTGAAGGAGGGCATGCCCTATTTTGGCTGAGATGAGAGTTGACAGCAAATTCACACTGGTTGAGTAGCGAGATGGAAATTTTCCTGCAGTGTTGGATTTTTCAGGTTAATATGGTGGAGCTCCTTACTGCTTCTGTGCTAGAGGCTAGGTGGTAGGTGAGCTAACGCTTGCAGGGCTGTGGTGAAGGAGCAGACCTGGGACAGTTGCTAGAGCTGATCTCTGTGTGCATTTCTCATATTTGAGATACCTAAGAACAGAGAAAACTCTGCTAGGGAAAGGGGAACACATTCAGTTCCACTGCATTTTTTTTCCTATTTGGCTTTCCAACTCTAATGAATTCATCTGGAGAAACACTAATTGGGTTTGACACCACAAACACAGCAGTAATGGAAGCAGGTTTCTCAGCTAGGCAATCTGATGATCTAACAAGCTGTCTCAATGAGATTAGCTAGTTTAAGGTCTTGTGACATTATTCATCAGTTTTCTAACACACTAATCTTTACAGTACACTTCCCAGTTTGATATTGTGTCTCCTTCTCTAGCTAAGGGCTCTTTTCACCCAAGATAATGCTTCTTGTTACTTCATTGACAATCAGCAGAAAAAAAAAACAAACCCAAACAACAAATAGCATTCCTTGGCACTTTACCCTTCTTACAGTATCTCTGAGGATGTTTGTTTCACATCGATGTCATTTTACCATCAGTGGCAAGGTGACCAGATGAGTTGATCAAGAAAGCATTGGTAAGTGTTTATAAATGGATGTCTGGGAAATTTGTCAACGCTGAAATTAGTTTAATGCAAGAGAACTGGTTGAACGTTATTGTACTTTCAGGAATGGTGAAACTGAGGGAGTGTAACAGTTGATTGCCCAGAGGAAGTATCAAAATTCTATGATTACCAAGTTGTTTTTTCAAGCCAGCACAGGAACTTCAAAAAGGTGAAAGGGTCAGAATGTCTGCAATTCCATGCTATATAGATGAGCGTGGCAAGAAGAGAGTAACAGAACTAATGCATGTGTCTGTAAATAATACTGGATGTATTTAGGCATCATTAGGATTGCAGCAAAGCACCATCTGTATATTTTCAGACTGTAAAATAATCTGCAATTCTTGTGATTACTTTTACTGCTTTTTGTGATATTTCCTTATTAGTGTGAAAAAATCTTATTATTCAAAGTAGCTATGTTGCTTTCATATCAATCTGGAATAAAACTTAGTTGCTGTTATAGAATAACTGCATTTATCTGAAAGGGCAAGTAATGGCTTCAGTGCAGGTACAGGAGTTGCAGAGAGAAAATGTGCTGTGCTTCTCCTTTGCTCATCACAAAATTGTAACATGGAAGAAAGTGTTTCAGATGCATAAATAAAAATCAACAAATGAAATGCATCTAACAATATTTGGTTACCTTGGCAGTTTCACACATTTCTTCTTTTATAAAGAAGCATAATAAGAGTGTATTTATCAATTCATTTATTTATCAATATCAATTCTCATCTTTGAAGAATTAAAAAGTTTCAGCCTCTATTTTTTATCATTCACTGTGCAAATGAAAGCTTTGAGTGTCACAGGAAAAGCTGTTAAAAAATGGAGCACTTCAGTTTGGAAATACTTTGTCTTATACTGTCTTATTTAGGCTATACCTATAAATAGAAATCAGCTGCCAAGAAATGAGTTTACTATTCTAAATCAGGCTGTTTTATTTTGCTTCCCAGCTAATCCTGGTATGGCTAAAAAATGGTTAATAGGCAATCTGTAAGATCTTGCAAGATGACATTTGGAAATCTTGCAGTCATATTAGTCATTAGCCATGGCAATATTCTGCCATAAGGCAATGAGTCAGACGATTGATTAGAGAACCTTATCATGATATACCCTCAGGCACGAATAGAGAGAGAGGGAAAAGGAAAAGGAGAAAGGAGAGTGCATGGGACACAGGACAGGAAGACAGAGGAATAGAAGGGCAAAAAAAGTCTGACAGATCTTATTTTTTAGAGGTAAAGGGTAATGGAGAAGAGGCAGGCAGCACAAATCACCGGTCTTGAGGACCAACAAGGAGTGCTGTCCTCCTGTTTTGCGAGTGAAGCCCATTATCACTGGAAAATCTATTTTTTTCTGCTCTCAACATGGCATCTTGCTCTAGACATAAGGCAGCTGTCGGCCACTTTCCTCACAGGTGTCCAAAAAAAGTTTTGGAGAAGACTGGCATTGAAACACTGTCTGTTTTTGATTCTGCCTATTTTCTCAAGTGTATGTGTGGATATGTATGGCTTTACCAGTTATCATTGTGTTTGCTGAGGAGCATCAGCAAAACAACCAAGAGAGCACAGAAGCTGACAAAAGGCCTACAGGGGACACTGGAGAAATGCTCACCCTTGAAAAAAAATGTTGGGCACTGCAATTAAAAGGCAAGAGCTCAGCTATTTAGGGGGCTGTGATGCTTTTACTGGTGGCCATTCTACGACTCCCCTGCTGCTGTTTTGGAAATAAGCCCATCACTTTTGGCTGTGATGCACAGGTATGCAAAGCTGGATGCCTACCCCATCCCTGCAGTCAGTCTTCAAAGCTGTCAGTTCCTGGTAGGAGAAAGGCAGGACACAGAAAATACAAGTATTATACAAATAGTAAGAATGATAGACACAAGAAGAAATTACTTGTACAGCTAAGATTTTACTGCAGCTCCCATTTTATTTCTTTTTCAAAATTCATCTCTCCAGTGTGTGCTTTTCTTCACAGTAGGGTATGATGACATAAGGACTTTATCTGTAGTATTTCCAAATGTTTGGGTATATGAATCAAATTCATCTAGGTACTCAAGTGACACACAGTCCTATAAAAAATCTGTGACCTTTGTCATTTTACTCCTGCAGATTTAATACCATTTGTCTGATATACTTGTATTATAAGCAAGGTCCTTGTGCCTTTAATGCAGGGTAGCTATTAGTCAGATATTCTCCAAGAAGGTGCTATCTTTTCTGGGGTTCACTGGCTTTCTGGGTCTGTGAGGCTCATCTCTCTTCTTAGGCAACTCAGGAAAGTGGTTCACAGTTTTGTTTATGTTTATATGAAAGTGATTACAGTTATAAAACAGGGAAAAGCTGACGTGTTGGGGTTTTTTTTGGCTTATTTGCTTAGTATTCTGATTTGTATGAAAACCCTCTGCCTGTGATAAACACTATAACTACTTTATAAATAAAAATGAATAATTTCTTGTTTGTGCTTTTAAAAATTGTGTTAATCAATACCAAACATTTCAAAAGAATACATACAGATGATATTATTGGCAAACAAGATTGCTGCTGAGATTGATATAAAATTCCCATAGTTTTCAATGAGACTATTTTCAGACTGGGATGTAGGAGTTTTCATTTTTAGAGACTGTCATTATGTAAGCTCATAAAGATGGATAGTCCTTTCCCGAGAATTACAATAGCCACAAGAAGGAACAGAAGAAACAGATGTGAAGAATAAACTAAGGCACCAGGAGATGGATTAAATTGATCTAAGTTACCCAATAAATAAAAAGTTGAATCAGGACCAGAGCCTTGATATTTGAAGTCATGACCTGGCTCCTGCTTAGTGATGTTCCCTTGCATGCAGCTTTCTCAGGTGATGCATGGCTCATCTTTCTTGGGCTGTGGAGGTCTCATATAGTGTGTACCAGCAAAATAAATTAAGTACAAACTTCTGTAGATTACTCCCCATTGTCACTAATTACTTTTCATAGTGGCATCTCGCCTTTCTCTGTCCCCTGTTGCCACACTTAGGAAACACTTCCCCACTCTGTCATTTTCTTCTGTGAGCCATGAAGCTCTTCTGACACTGACACAAAAGACAAGATAGAGAGAGGCTTCATGTCTCATGTGCTTATATAATCAGTGGCTCACAGGGCCATGTAATACAGTTACAGACTGGAAACAAGGCTCTCCTGTTCACCATGCCTTCCTTCCTTTCAAATAGTTTAATAAATCTTTTTTTCTTCATAAGGAATCTCAGAGAGCTTGTGTCTGGGGGAATGTGGTGATAAAAACACAATTAATTATATTAAACTAGAATTTCAAAACATATATTATAATAAACAAAATGTTGTTGAAAGCTATAGAGCGTAAGAGCACTGCCATATGTCATTAAAATACATTTACCTTTTCTTGATGCTGTGGACTATAAAATTATCACAAGTTAGGGCTGCATTAGGAGTGGGGCATCAAATTGTAACTGCAGACCCTCATGCCACTTACTAAACTGTAATAACTTTTTCCTATTTTGACATTATCAGCAACCTTCTTCAGTTGTTTTAATAATATGTATAAAGATTAGTTCAGCTGTTTTATTATGTTTGTGTGTTGCTCTGTGATGTTTCATTCATTTTGTGTAAGTGCTATTACTAATAGTCAAGTGCATGAAGAAGTTCAAGGACTACACCATTTTATTTAGACTACAATTATTCCTGGATAATATTGGAAATGCATAGGCTTTCCAGGTGAATGTGTCTAAGTATAGAAACTATTTTACATGGAAACAATCATCAAGATTAATGGCTACTGTGGTTCATTATCCACTGTATTTTCAGGAAGATTATCTGCAACATAAACCACCAAGAAATAAAATATGGGTTAGGGTCATGGTCCAATTTTTTAAGAGCATATAGGATGTATCTTACGCTGTTTAAAGGAATCTTGGTGTGTATGCATTCAATTGACTCTCAACAGGATTGTTCTTGGTGAGCAGGTAAATGTGGCTGAGGAGCATAATCTGTTCCATTGTGGAAGCTGGATGCTCTCTGCCCAAAACTGGCAGGAGGCTTTGAATGTAAATTTTTATGTCCTACAGACATCACAGTCCAGTGCTCTTGAGCTTAGAGTTAGCAACAAAAGATGGACAACCATAATAACCTCAGAAAACAGAGGAATCTTGAGGAAAATTGATTTCAAGAGCACTCTATCTGTTTACACGGAGCTGTTATGTATCTGAGGGGAAATGGCGAATCCATGAATCACATGTTGATTAAAGCTGGGATAGCACAGAAGTTGCCAGTGTTTTTGAATGCCAAACAAAGAAACTTTATTAGAATCAGAAAAGTAATGTTATTCTGAGACCTAGTCTCCTTCTGCATCTGTCTCCCTTTCCTCCATCTCTGCTATTTCTTAAATTTCTGCCAAAAGCCTGCCTGCCTTCTGAAGCTTGGCTTCTAGCTACGGACTTAAAGAAATAATAGAAATGTTTCATACTTTTTGCTTCATAATAAATTCCTAATAACTTTTTGGAAGATACATAGCATGCAAAACAGCATTAAAGGGAATGAAAGAGACTGATTTTTTTATTCCTTCAAGTTTTGGGTTTTTTTTAAACTACAGAACATTCTCTGACGTTTAGGGAGTTTCATAATTCACATAACTGAAATGCTGATGAGTAGCAGCCTTGGAATGTGATCTTAACTGAAGACAGTAGGATAATCATATAGTTTACTCTGTAGGCCTTGAATCAGGCCCTGAGAAATATTTTATTGAAGTTGTTTGTTCTGTAGGACCACATAGTTGCCATACTCATGAAAAGCTGTTCAAAAGCAGAGCAAAGTACGGTTATCATCTCTCAGGATTTTCACAAGGCTGGAGCTACAGTATATTGTTGTGTTGTACTGAACTTTAGGGGAATTACTTAATTTAGATTCATAGAATGGTCTGAGTTGGAAGGGACCTTTAAGATCATGCAGTTCCAACCCCTCTGCTTGGGCAGGGACACCTCCCACTAGATCAGGTTGTTCAAAGCCCCATCCAACCTGGCCTTGAACTCTTCTAGGGATGGGGGTCCACAGCTTCCCTGACAACCTGTTCCAGTGTGTCACCACCTTCACACTAAAGAATTTCTTCCTAATGCCTCACCTGACTCTCCCCTCTTCCAGTTTTCATCCATTACCTCTTGTCCTCTCACTACAAGCTCTTTTAAAAAATCCCTCCCCAGCTTTACTCTAGGCCCCCTTCAGGCACTGGAAGGCCTCTATGACATATGCTTCCAGGGTTTTCCAAGCCACTGAAAAATTATTAGAAATTTAAAGCATGTAGTATTACAAAGAAAACAAACCAAATTTGATAGAACACAGGCTTTTCTACCAACAAAGCCACTATTCTTATCTGTTCCATCAGCAGATCAGCAGTTACAGAATATAAGGCAACACATAGGTAAACAGCTGTGGCAAATGCATCTCCATCTTTCTAGTTGTCCTATGCTTGGTTTAAACAAATATGTCATTCATAGATGGCTAGCCAGTGATTCAGTCATGATAGGATGTGCTTTTGTCCCGTTTGAGACGATATTCCTATTTGGATTACGTATATATTTGCATAGATACTGGCTCCTGCTTTACGAACAGGGGACAGGCATAAAACCGAACTTCCCTTGGAACGGCAGGATGTAAATTTTTTCACATGCACAGGTTCCCCGTAATCTTCAGATCAAGTTTACTAATGAGCAAATGGGGTAAGAGTAGCCATACTTTTTAATTAACCCTTTTTTTTTTTTTTTTTTTCCCCTGTGGCTGCCAGTAAATTTACATTTGGCTGTGAGAATCCAATTTCTGTTGGCAGCACAGGCATTGAGACATGTACATCTTGTGCAGATTGCAGTCTGTATCAGTGCTTAAACACTGAGCTCTGAATTTCATTGCTAGGCTGTTCAGTGCCCCCACAATGTCTTTCAAAGTCTTTTAGACTCTGCTTTATTGTATTACCTTTGTCAGTCTGAAGTGCAGTAATTTATATTTGTCACGACTGCCCTTCATCTGTTGTGGTGCAACCTTCGTCTTTTCTGTCCTGTCCTTTTTATCAGTGGAGGACTCCGGTATTTTGAATAATTAAATCCAAATAAATAGTTTATTTTGGTGATACAGCATACAACAATAAGATTTCTTATGTAAAAATCATGTGTTTTTACTTCTACTGTCTCATTTGCTTGAACCAGATTAAAAAATTGTTGTCATGAAAAATTAAAGATGATAATAATAGGCATTATTATCCTGTTTACTACATGCTGCTAATTTAGAGATTTAGATTTCTCCTGAGGAATAGTTTGATGTATATTTGTTTTCAATTAAATTTGCATATGCCACTTTAAAGAAAAAGTTACTCTATTTATCTCTTTATTTGCTTTCACTGGGGAGGGAATAAAAGTTTCATACTTCTCCCCCTTTGCTGCATCACTGCAGGAGAGCCCCGTATTGTGCATCATAAAGAGACTGGGAAGCTGGGTAATTAATCATGAGCTTTTATGTAATAGAAAGTTTAAAATTCATTAGCTTTATATCAGAGTGAGTGTTATGAGGGAGAACATGTTGTGAATGAGAGGGAGAGCCTTATAATTAAGGAAGTGTGTAAATAATAATGAAAGTCATTAGTGCCATTCAGTTTGTAAGAATGTCATAATGCAATTGGAGCATTACAGGGAAATTTGAGATGACAAACATTAACGATACAAAAGAGAGAAAATGTGGTTATCTTTAGTTTGACAGATAATGTCAGCTTTCTTGCAAGGCCCAGATGGTGCACAGGAAAATGTTATGAACAGTCTTATTTTAATAATTTTAGGATGTGATATTTGGGAATACAATGTCACAAACACACAAGGAGTTTGCATTTGTGAACCAATAGTGCCTTGCAGAGTACAGAGTCCAATGCTGAGTGACCACAGCAATAGAACAAGGAAAGTCCTGTTACTCGTGGAAGATTGTTGTTGCAGTGTAGCACCTGTATGAAAAGGCTGTTTTCTGTCAGTCTCTCTCTCTCTCTCTCTCTCTCTTTCTGGATTGGCACTTTGAATCTTACTTTCCTTTAAAAAAAAATTAGAATAGAGGGGGAGGGAGAAAAGGAAGAAAATGATTTAACAATTATGCAGGAAATTATATGATGCTAAAATTGTACCATGTTCCGCTCTTTCAGTGAAGGGGCTTTCTACAGTATTGCACATTGCAAAGGCTGTAATTTTAGGGTGTGAAAAAATGTAGATTCCAAACAAAGGAAAATTTAAATATGTCTAGTGGATAAGGCAAAGTGAAACAAAAAGAAGGCAGCTGGAGAAAATTTGGGGGAACAGTATTATTTTAAGGGCAGTGACTGAGAAATAACTATGCTTAAGACTCCATGACCTGAAAGATCCAAGACCTCAAAGTGATGGAAGCTTAAGTATCTGTCTTTGTGTTCTGTTCGGGAAGTACAGTGCTAGGGGATTTTATACTGCTCTCATCCTTTCGTGTTGACTGGACTTCATTTTTACATAAGCAGTTACCCATTCTTGACTGTGTCTTTTCTGCTTCCCACTAGCCAACAAGAAAGTTGATCCCACAGTGTTCAAAACTGCAAATTGCTAAATTGGTGCTAATCAAAGGCATATTCTGCTAAGAGTCTTAGGAAATTGAACAGAGGTTCCAAATGAGTGCAAGTGGAGAGGTGAGGGGGAGTACGCTCTGCTCATAGGCACAAGGCAAGTCCTAAGGTTGTAGCTGCAGTCAGACAGGAATAAAGAGTCCCATTGGGCCAGTGCAAAATAGCAATCACCACACTTTCTCAAATTACTGCCACAGTAGGATTTGAACCCATAGATCCTTTAAAAACCTCTAAGACTCTCCAGGTGCATGAAAAAGGCCACATTTTTGCTAATTTTATCACTACTGACAGAGCTTGAGGGGGCTTTCAAATGACACATAGCAGAAATTATTCCCTGCTAACTGTAAGGCTGCTGCTACTGTTGGGATCTTTGGTTAGGAAGGTCCAAAGTAGAGTCACACTATAACTATGCTAAATTATGCTTACATCTGTGTCTTTTCTGGTCATTTTTACTGAACATAAACAAAACTAATGTGATGATATATCAGACATAAAAACAGGCTGTCAGATACATTGCCTCCAGTAGTTTGTAAAGTGCTGGTTTGGGAAAGCAGGATTTAGCACAGGTTGGGGTCTTTGTTTTGTTTTGGTTTAGTTTTTTTTCAGGTTGCTCCTGTTCTTTGGCATATCTGCAGTGTTTGCTCAGGAAGCACCATGTGGTCTTAAAGGGGGCAACTACTTCATCTCACATGGATCGTGAAGGGAACCAATCTACTAGGAAATTATAGTCTGCTCTTAACTCTCTCTATTTTGGAGGGTCTCCTCATCTCCTCTTGAACAGTGTTCATGACCAGTGTTTGGTTTTTTTGCTGCTTCTCTAACTGAACAAGTTAATAAAGCTGGGGAAAGGGGAGAAAGCGCAGATGGTCACCATATCAGAGAGTAAGAACTAGTCTTTCTTTTCTCTACCTTTATTGCAACTCCAACTTTTATATCATTTTGTGTCCTGCTTACAGATTTTGGGAATTAGTCTGTGATCTGGCAAGTTTATCACTGTTTAGGTCAGACATTTTTTTTGCAGACTTCTCTTTTACTTATTGCTGGTACTACAGTGTTTAAGAAGTGACTATTCACAATACTAACAACCACATCTTGAAGTAATTATACTGTTTTGACCCTATTTAGGCAAGGTAATATCTCTATTAAATTGAGTGAGAGTGACCTTAGAAAAATAAAGCCCAATCTTCTTCTAAAAGTAGAGTTCAGTTTGGGGTTTGTGAAAGAGCAACTATTTCTGAGCCTCTTTAAAGCGATGTACTGAACTCCATTGCTTCATGTTGATGGTTCTGAGCTAGCAATGCAGCCTGGCATTTGCATCCATAGGAGGTCTGAGGTGGGAGCAGCTGTATAGAAGCCAAGGCCAGTGCTACCCTCTCTGGGAGGTCCCCTGTTGGTTTCCTCTGTATTACAGTTCAAATGCAAGTCAACATTTATGCATTGTATAGGGCAGGAAAGCTTGAAGTTCCAGGGTTAATATACCTCTGTGTTCTGTTCATCGGAGGTTGGTGCTTTGGCTTCCTGGCCACTTTTGAATCTCAGAGCATACTGCAGTGTGGTAGAGTGGGCTGCAGGAAAGCAACACATCCAACTTACATAGATGCTTTGGCCAGGATCCTTTCTAGAGCTTCTGATGGGAGAAGATAAACATTACTCTTAAAAAGATTTAAAGTAAAAATAAAAAATGGTATATAGTTGAAGAGTATCAATGTACTAGGGTAATATCAACTTATCTGTGAAAAATTCCCTGCAAGATAGGTCTGGGCCTGATGTCAGTGGGAGCCTTCTCTAAATCTGTTACATTCAAAACCTGCATTTTAGGGAAGACTAGATGTTTCTATAAGCAAAAGTTAAGAAGGCAACACATTCAGAGGAATTTCAAAGAGAGAAATTGGCAGCAGGTGAGTACTCTGGGTTGCAGTGGCTGATTGGCAAGTCTTCCTTTCTTCACTTCCAAATAATTTGCCAGCTCCAGTCTCTGGGTTTTCATATGGCACCCAATCCACACGCTGGCACTGCATATTTGTCAGACAGTGCATTGGGTTGCATCTCTGTGCCCTGACCAAAACACAGAACAGAGACGTGCTCAGCATTACCAAGACCCAGAATCCTCACTACATGAAATACATAACTGAACAGAAATACCTCACAGATGGTTCTCTGTCTACTTACAGCCAGGATGATGGTCCTTTTTAAAACAGACTGGTGTTGCTTTTGAGTGTTAAACTAAGCCTACAACTCCATAACACTGGTTTACTGCTATTCTTAATATTGCTATGGAAGGAGTTTTAGAAGTTAAAGGAGGTTGTGGATGCCCCCCTGGGGGTGTTTAAGGCCAGTTTGGATGAGGCTTTGTGCAACCTGGTCTAGTGGGAGGTGTCCCTTCTCACAGCAGGGAGATTAGAACCTAATGATCTTGAAGGTCCCTTCCAACCTTAACCAGTCTATGATTCTTCCTGAGATTGTATTTTTCTTTTCTCCTCTCTCTGCAATTTCCTAGATCCACTTACTCACCCACAAAATGGCATAGCTCCCTGGCTTCCCTTCTGCCAAGACAACTTAAGGGCAGGTGTAGGTCTAGTGATGGTTTAACAGTGAGAGACACCATGTGCTTTTGAAAGCCTGCAATACCCACATTTTATTGTGGTAGCTTAAAATTGTGACCAAATCTTGTCTGCTCTCTAGGTTTTCTGGGAGGAAAGCTATGCATTCATACTTTGCTTTAGGTAAAGGGTTGCAAAAAATGCTTTTCTTGGTGAGAAGATGGGAAACTGCTTTGTGCTAGTAAAGTTGTGGTTCTTAGAGCTTTTATGTCGAGGACTGTAACTACCCTCCTGCAGATGCTGTGTTTGTCATATGTCTCCTTAGAGCCACTCATACTTGTAAGCCAAGCAATTCCTGGGCTCTTAGGTGACCCTGAGCTGTTGGATTATTAAAGCTCATAAATCCTATTGAAAGATTTCGGAATTTCCTCAGCTTGATTTCTTCCCTACAGTACTCTAATATGTGTAAGTAGTGCACATTCCCCACAATGAATCAGAGATTTCAAGATGACCAATTCACTTCATTCCCTGCCTGGGACTCACCCTCCTCTTTTTCTCTTAATTTTCTCTCTGGCCCATCCTAACACCACAGCTCACAACATCCTGGCTGTCTTCTTACTGCTCTTTCTCTTACTCACCACTGCTTGTTTTCTCTTTGCCATAATGTGCATGCTGCACATATATATTATAAAAAATACTGTGATGCTGAGTTCCTCTATCAGAGCTGTCCTTCTGCCCAGAGCAACTGAGAGCTGCCTGCTGCCTGAATTTCTCTGGGAATTGTCATAGCTCTTGGAATGTTGTCTGCAATATGACTGAGTCAGAAGGTTACCAGGTTGACCCCTTGGTGTGGCCTTTAGCTTACATTGGATCAACTTTTTTGAGCTATCAGCCACCCTTTAGCCCCTGAAACAGTCCACTGTCCCTCCAACACTGTAACCTGAAAGTCCCACAGTCCTCCTGCCCATAAACATAAACAAAGGAAAAGGCTACAACACGAGAGACTGCACCACTGCTAGCTGTCAAAGTTAGAGTTCAAATTCCTGCTCATCTTCTTTTGAGAGTCACAGTTGAGCAGGAGCTAGTTTCTGGTCTTAGGGGGGATCACACAACTCTTTTTTTGGCGGGGTGAAGAACTCCACATGGGAATATCCTTTTCAAGATACACAGATACGGCACATCAAACACTTTGGGATTTCTGAAAGAAACTAAGAGGGGATTTGAAATGTCAAACACAAAGAAATGATGCTTTGCTTTTAGTGGGGGAAAAAATAACCTTCCTCAGCCCTTCTAGGAACAGATTATATTTTTAAAGGGTTATTCATTGATCTTCCTCCAAGGAGAGAGTCTTAGATTCAGGTACTTGATCTTAATCCTAATGAAGTCCATGCTAAAATTCTCTACTGACTTCACTGGGACTAGCATTAAGCTTCATTTTTTTAAATCAAATCTGAGCTACCAGTACAAGCTGTATACAAATTGCTTTGTTAATTTTCCTTTACTTGTGATGTTGTAGCTGGAATAAATATTTCAGCTTTTCCTGAGAAGTATTTGAACCTAGAGCAACTTGGCTATATTTACATATTGTGAAGTACCATTTAAAACAGAAGCACAGTATTTTTAAGTCCATCTGCAAATTATGTATGATGGATTTGTTTGTAACACATAGGACATAAAATAGAAAGAAGTTTTAAAATAATAAAGAAATGCATCTAAAAGTGATCCCTTTTACGGAAGATTATGATCAAATGCATCAACAGTTATACTGTGGTGCCTCAATTTGCATCATTCCATAACTCCACAAAACAAGACTTTATATGCTAGCTTTGTTTCACTGAAAAATGACTTAGAAGCAGAAGAAACGGGCAACCAATCACGCACACGTTTTTACTAATGCAAAAAAGAAACACTACCTGCCTTCTATCACAGGAAAATCCTGTGACTGCAGAACTGCATGAAGCTCTGCATGTTTGTCTGACATCATGTGCTTCCAATCAGATGTAGGTTTTTGAAAGCCCACTAAGGCTTCCTTGATTTCTAAGTGAAACTGAGAGGATATAGTCACAAAGCATGCTCTCAGTGAACAAGTAATATAATCTGTTGTCACGCTTTGAAAATACCTTGAGCTGAAGTGTTCGGTGTTGCCTATTGGAATTTTGTGTATGAATAGTAGATGTGTGCTGCTGTAGGGTGGTCGTATTGCACAAACACACTTGGCGAGACCAGAGTCCTAGAAAGCGTGTGCTGGGGGTTAACGTGATGCTTTATTCAATAAATTATTTGGAGAAGTAGGTCTTGTATCTTTCTTTTTTTTCATTTACCCCCAAAATCTGGCCATGCAAAAGACAGAAAAAGGTGTCAGAGGTCTGAAGAGTTTATTAAATTCTGCCCCTGCTTGAACACACAGCTGCTGCTGACTTCCATGGGATTAAAGGGACTGCTATCCCTGTGCACGTTTACAAATCGGTATAGGCATCAGGAAACCATTGCAAATGTTCCCCACTTCTTAAATATTATGATTGTGCAATGATTGTGATTTCTCTTTCTGCAATAAAAAGTCCTGAAAAGGGGATATAGGATGTATTTTCTGTTAGATTAATTTTCACTCCAAAAAGGTCTGACGTGACTTCTCAACAAAGGGAGGCAGTTTTGCCTCTTTGCACATGCACTCTTTGACGCTGCTCATTCTGAGTTGAAATACTAGCTTGCATGATACTGGGGTGATACTGTAGGTTTTTTCCTATTTCCTTTACTGTTGCTGTAGCTGGCATCTTTTAGTATTTGGTAATTTGCCCCAAGAACATCCTGCCCCATAGGAGGGAGTAGAGTGAACTGCCAGGAGTACAGCTTGGATGAATTTTATCTACTTACAGATCTGACTTACAGCTTCAGCGCTTCCCACTCTGAAGACACTCCAGTATCCCATCGGTGGCAGACAAGCTGTGGACACGTGGCTGTTTTACGTGTTCACTGTGTCTAGTTGGCTGGGGTAAGGATTTGAAACATTCAGTCCCCTCACCCCCTTTCCCACTCTAGCAGGTGAGTTGCAAGCTGCCTAGTGAAGGAGTGTCCCAGTGCAGCCTGCATCCTCTCCCTTAGCTGGGTACTCTGCCAGGGAGGGAGAGGATGATTTGCAGCAGCTAGGTGAGTTCTTCTGCATTTCAGTGCACGTTCAGAGTAGTTCTGATAGACCTTTTGGAAAATGAGCTTTGGTCCACAGTGGAGATGGCTGAAAGAACACTTCAAAAGCAAAGAAGTGGTCCTGCCCCAGTCACCAGCTTCAGTGTAATGCCAGTTATACCCTTTCTGCCAGTATTTCTGCTTTCAGGTGCAACTTGTTGCACGCAGTGTGGGGATATGTTAGATAATGAAATTAAAAGTAGACAGAGCCACACGTGACCATCCTAGGAGTAAGCCACATCAGGAGATGCATTAGGACAACAGGCTTTGGTGTGTCTGGCTGAATGCCTCTGATCACTTGAGGCGTGCACCAGGAGCCTGCTAATGCACACCCTGTTGTGGTTCATTGCTTGCTGTATTCTCCAGTCTGATTCCAAGCAGCGGTCCCTGGTAAAAGCAGGTGTTCACTTCTGAGGGGAAAGAGGGATTCCAGGGGTGCCAGGATAATACCAACTAAAGCAAACGTTTCCCCCCCCCCAGCCTTCTGTGTGTTTGTCCATGTTTGACTGGTACACAAGTTCTGCATTTGTTAATTGTGGGAAACAATTGTCTTTTGTAACAAGGACTTTCTGAAAGTAAATAATGAAAGGAGAGCATTTTTAACTGTGTATTTTAAATACGAATTGTCTGTCTGTGGGAGTTGGGTCATTTGCATCGCTGTAGAAAGAAATGATCACTGTATTTTGTAGGAGCTCTCTGCTTTGTACTTACCGACTGTTTATTTGTCATCTATAGGATTACTAATTGCAGCTAGAACCGGACGCTTCTGTTTCCTTTCAGGTTATTGTAGTAGAGGGCATTGTACGAGACGCATGGTTATTCACAGAGCATGCATTTCCAGCAGCTGAATTGCTGGATCTGCTCTAAATGATCTATGGCAATTACATTTGGCGGTGTACAGCTATAATTTTACTGCATATTAATAGCCACCTAGCAAAAAGGTAGATGCCCTTTTCTCGGCTGGGTGCAGAATGAATGCCGGGCTGTATTGAATTGGGTAAAACGAGGCTCGGTTTTTAAACGGGTAGCAGGGGTTTTAGGTATTGGAAACGCAATTGCTGGTGAAATGTCTTGTTTCCCTCTGCCTTGATGGGGTGCAGAGAGGCTCCTGGAGAAATACCATCAAGCCAGATCCTAGATGGAGACCTGCTGGGATGGGGGGGGGGAGCATGGGAGGGAAGGGGATGATGTGCCCCGTTTTAAGCAGCTCATCTGCTACCACCCAAAATCTGCTAGTCTGGGGGGCTTTTTGCACCCTTTTCAGCAGCTCGGCTGGTTAGTGCGGACGCTGTCAGGTTTCACCAGCAAAAAGAATTAAAACCACCCCTCCCCCGACCTTCCCTAAAGCTCTTCTCTGGAGTCAAGGGCCCGTTTTCTTCCCTTTATTTTTTTTTTAGGGGATGGG
>NW_009952803.1:124832-136796 GCF_000747805.2 Chaetura pelagica
GGGCGCCGAGGCCAGGAGGGCGGCCCCGGGGAGGTGGGTGACGGCGGTGCGGTCACCGTCCAGCCCGCTGTCCGGGAACCGGGGAAGCGAGCGCCGAGAGGGGGGGAGCTGCGGGAGGAGGAGAGCACCCTCCGCCCAGCGGTTGTTTTAACTGAAAATGTATCAAACTGTAAAAAAAAAAAAACAAACCAAAAAAGCCAACCAACTTGTACTCGCTGATTCGTGAGCAACTCGAGGGGTACGCTTTAAAAAGCCGTGCTTTGCTGGGAGGGGAGAGCCTGGGCTTGTTTGGCTGGCATTGTTCTTAAGGGTGACGATCTGAGGGGCAACAGATTGACTTGGTACTTCCTAGGTATGTCTTGTCTTTTGCATGCAGTGAGGGAGGATCGCAGGAGTTACAGTCGCATTGCTAGTTTTCCGAGCAATCTCTTCAGAAAAAAAATAAGTTAATGTTACCCCACTTCGTGTAATTCTGCTGACTTGTAGCGTCTGCGTTTCGACGGTACCGCTTGTAGATACACCCAAGATCGTGCTCGCCCAGTGCAGCCATTGCGCAGCCTTGTTTGAGTGTTGATCGCTTTGTTTGTTTGTTTGTTTTTGCATTCATGTACCGTTTACCGCCGGGGAGGGGGACACGCTCAAATTTGGGGTGCGTTTTCCAGTGCTAGGTGTGTCTTTTGCGCCTCCGCTCTCCCTGCCGTCTTTGCGCTTCCCGGGCTGTGCGGTTTGTGCTTCAACTCATCCCCGCTGCTGTGAATGTGCCGAGAGGGGAAACAAAGGCATTAAAGAGCAGCACAAGTGTTTTGTTGATCACCTGTTTGACTTCTCTACAGTTGCTTTGAGCTCGCTGCATGCCCGGTGTGCATTCTTTTAAATGGCAGATGTAAATTTTAGGCAAGTACAAAGCAATCGAAGCTGAGGGTGATGGAGGGAGGGAGGAGGGGGGGGGAAATACTATCGCTTTGTTTGTTTGTTTGTTTTTGCATTCATGTACCGTTTACCGCCGGGGAGGGGGACACGCTCAAATTTGGGGTGCGTTTTCCAGTGCTAGGTGTGTCTTTTGCGCCTCCGCTCTCCCTGCCGTCTTTGCGCTTCCCGGGCTGTGCGGTTTGTGCTTCAACTCATCCCCGCTGCTGTGAATGTGCCGAGAGGGGAAACAAAGGCATTAAAGAGCAGCACAAGTGTTTTGTTGATCACCTGTTTGACTTCTCTACAGTTGCTTTGAGCTCGCTGCATGCCCGGTGTGCATTCTTTTAAATGGCAGATGTAAATTTTAGGCAAGTACAAAGCAATCGAAGCTGAGGGTGATGGAGGGAGGGAGGAGGGGGGGGGAAATACTGTAATCTGACCTGCAACTTTTCAGTGGCATAATTTAACTGCACGCTGACTTTTGTTTTAGCAGCCTTCGTCACGGATCGAGGCAAGTTTGTGTGCACAATTAGGTTTGCAAATTGCTAATCTCGCACTGACTTTGCTTCTCAGTTCCCAGCTGGGCATGGTTACCTTGAGAGCTGTGGTATCAGCACTGTCAGAGCATGCTCCGGTGGGGAGATCGGGTGTGTTCTATTTTTAATACTATTTAATGAAGATGCTTCTCACTCTGCAATATACGAAGCATAATGGAAGAGCAGAGCGATGATTGGTTATGGATACTGGAGAAGCAGAAATGCAAAGGTAAAAACGGAAATCGCTCGAATGTTTCTGTTAGATGAAGGAAAGAAAATGCAGACGTGCAGAAAGGCGATCAGTTAGGTGGTTTTAAATTGAATTGTTTTGTGATGTTTAAGGTTATTTAAAAAAAAATAATAT
Organism: Chaetura pelagica; assembly: GCF_000747805.2. Classification (NCBI taxonomy): domain Eukaryota; kingdom Metazoa; phylum Chordata; class Aves; order Apodiformes; family Apodidae; genus Chaetura; species Chaetura pelagica. Next base: position 126,642 of record NW_009952803.1, read on the forward strand.
CTGAACAAGTTGTATGAAACAAACTGTAGTTAGGAAATGATTTTGTGCTATTGATGAATCCGATTGCATTGGGTGTGCTTACGTTGAAGACGGATATTCAGTTCTAATTCTTTCTTAATACTGAACTATCTTTAAATGGAGCGGTGCTAAGGAACATCTTAAAAATACTTATTTTTTTTTTCTTGTGCTAACTAGTTTTAACGACTGTTTATGTTCTTACTGGCAGCCTCCAGAAACGGTAGTTTTGAGTTTTTATTCCTTGCAGTTAAAAGTTAATTCAGTTGATGTTAAAAGTCATTGTTGCTTGTAATGCTCGCAGGCTGCAAGCAGCTGTAAACCTCTTGCGATATGTGTGTAAAGAGAAATGCCTATAGACAACTACAGTGTATGCAGTTAGTAGGATGTGTGTAGATACTTTTGAAAAGCTGTCTTTTTTCCTGTCGTGTGTCTGTAGTCAGAAATGCATCTATTATCTGTTTGAAACAAACCCCGCACTCAGGATCATACAGAGAAACTCACCTTGTTTAAAGATACCTTCTGTAAAACAACTGTATTTTTACTCTGTTGCCTACGGTTTTACAGGATGGTGGTCTAATAAGTGGCTGAGTACCCTTTCTGCAAAACCCTTTTTCAGGCATTTATTGTTTTTCTTGCTAAATTCCTAGGGCTTTTTTACTGCCCTGGGGCTAAGTGTGTAAGGGAGGGTTGAGGGTTGGTCGAACGACTGTTGCACTGCATGGGATCCTTGGGAGGAAAAATGACATAGGGAATGTGTAAGACTGATAGAAGAAACATAATGAGATGCTTAACACAGGTGTAAGGATAGATCTCAGAGATAAGAACAGTGCAACAGTCACTTTACAACGCTGTCCTGCTGGAGTAAATCTGTGGGCCAAATGATGTTTCCCTGATGGTGCTGCTTTTCCTGTCAGTTTTACTGGGGTTATTTGCATGATTACAGTAAACTGGACTTGGCCTGATAAACCGCTGTTACCGAACAGACTTTCTGGGAATACATAAAAGAAACCTAAGAAGTTTTTAAAATCCACTGCACTCTTGGCTTCCTCCCAGGTGATGATTTTTAACAGCTAAATCTAAACTTGGAACAAATGGCTTACTTCTAGGCTGCCTTTCCTCCTGTAGGCATCACTCTCACGACAGTCAATGAGAGCTTTAAATTTGAAAGCGTGTCCAGGGTTTGGTTCGCTGGTTTTAGCAGTGCTAAGGAGACACAGAGGGACAAATCTTCAGTAGCTGTAAATTAATGTAGTTCCATTGGTTTTAAGAGTGGTGTAGATTTACACCAGTTGATGATGTGCCCCGCTGCTTGTAACATACAGGATCTGTAACTTACATTGAATAGTATTATCAATTTTGATGGCATTAATTTTAGAGTAGGAAAAATATTTTGGCAGATTGGCAAATCATAATTTATAGGGTCTACTAAAAAAATGAGGGACTTGGTCCAGTGAGTGCTCCTTGCTCAATTTATTTATTTGATCAGTTATAAAGAGAGTTTGTAAGTTAAATGATTATTTAAAGGAATGCTATTCATGTTAAGTAATATATTTTTCAAAAATATCATTAAAGATTGGCCAGTTGAGAATGTAATTGCAGTGCAATAAACTTGCAAAATCCGTTTGTCCCCTGCTTATTCATTTATTAGATTTGAAGTTCTGTATGAATGTTCTCAGCAGGTAGTAAGTCAAGCAAATCTTCTAGAAGATTGAAACATTCATCAAACAAGTAATACATTGCAAAGACTGTACTATACAGAGGAGAGCATTTGATTCTGAAGACTTGGAAGTACTGTGTGTGAACCTCTTTCTGTCTATATGGTAGCATGCATTTCTAGGGTGTGTTCTGTTTTGATGACAAACTGCAATCCAGGTAAGTAGGATTTTCCCCCTTTTGAGGGTGGGTAAATTGAATTGCAGATAAATGATGCAAACCATGTGAGGTCATGCATCTGGTGTTTGACAGCCATCAAATGAGACCTATTCCAGTCTCCAGTCTTACATGGGTCGCTCCTGGATGATAAGACTCCCTGTTTAACTGGTCATCCTTGTTTTGTTTTCTGATTTTGCCACTTCAGACATGACAAGGTGACTTTCAGAAACATGTAGATGTAAACATAGGTCCATGTTTGTTGATTACAATTATTGTTATATAATTCATTAGAAGGTGTTTCCCTGACTGAAGTGTTTCAGAACAAGTGCAAAGAATGACTCATGTCTGGTCCTGCGTGGGTGGTTTTTTATTTTTGTTGTTGTTTTGGGGTTGTTTTTTTGTAGATACATTAAACATGCTACAAATTTAGGTAGATATACCGGTAACTGTTTATGGATGGGCTATGTTTTTCTTGGGTCTTTGTTTAAGAAATAAACTTAAGCCTAAGTCATAAGAATGGCCACGGTGGTTTGCGCGAGTCTGCTAGCGTGCACACACACACCATTCATTAGAAGAATAAAAAAGACATTGCACTGTAAAGCTGCAATACTTTCTGGCTTAATGAAGACTTTTTTTTGATCAGTAACATATGTGGTGGGTTCTGGCCAAGTAAGTCCTCATTTGTCAGTGAAGGCACAAACCACTTGATTACAGGATTTAAGAGCTAATCTGCTCACGATTTTTTTAGATGTTTCAAGTAACTCCAGTTTTAGACTCCACATTATATCATATGGTGGTTTTACAGTAAGTAAACTTGATGATGTATTGCCAGTGACCCTCTGCAAGAGTACTCTGTGTAGAGGTCTCTTTTGGTTTTCCTTAGTTTATCTTAATTTATGATACATATCTTAATTTATTATACATAAGCTATACTAATACTTAATGTGTGGCATATGCCATCTGAAATTAGGAATTACTGTAATCCTAGGGGAAGAGCTCTGTGTCACCTTTAAGGAAAAAGTCCCAAAAAAGCACTTTCATAATGTCCTACCACGATTGCCCTCTTCCGCCTGTTCATAATGTTGCCAATATTTACTACTGCTTCCTTTATTTCTGCTGTTCTGGTTTCTAGATTTGAAGGTAATCCATAATCAGCACACTTCTTCATGGTTCCTTGGAAAAATGAGTTGCGGAAAAGGTCGCCTTTCATTCAAATAAATTGGTTTTTTATTTGTATGCTGGGATCTTTAAACCATTTCAGATTATTCCAGATTCCTAAATAAGTAATACGCAGGTATATGGAAGTGTTACGTAACTTTTTTTTCCCCCTACTCTTACACCTGAATTCCCTTGGTGAGAGGAAGAAAAAGACTAAATATGGGGAGAAATAGAGAGACAAGGAGTAAACAAAATAACATTTTACAGGACTGAGTTGGTAAGAGCTATTTAGTTGAAGTATTTGCTACTGTGATAGATGTGGTGAAAAATACTAAATACTCGGCAGCCCATAGGTCTCTCTATTCTTGGTGAAGAAGCTATGAAATGTGAGAGAGTAATAATGTCATACAGCAAGATTTAGCTGAGATGCAGAAGGTATAGTTAGGCAGTGACAGCTGGGAATTTGAAATTTATGATTTGGATATCCAATGACTTTCTGAAGCAGGGGGTTTCGAGTATTTTCTAGTCACTGGCAAAATATGGAGGCAGTAACCATGTAAGACTGTTCTCAGGGCAGACATGTTTGCATGGCGTGTCGAAGTATGTAAGGTGAGAAGGGCATTTTTATAAGTGAAAGAAATTGTTCACAGAGAAACTGGGACACTTTTATGCTACTTTCTTCAAATCAGATGTTTGCTCTTGATCTTTTCAGGCCAAGAGTTGCAGTTAACAAGAGCACCATGAGAAAGCAAAGTCCTATGAAAAGTGTTCTTGTAATTTAATGCTTTCTAGTATATTTTTCAGTCTTAAGCAATAATGTAATTTATTTATGAGCTATTGCTATAGTGTCTGTGTTAGAATCATAGAAGCTTAGTAACATCTTCCAACTGATAAAGCTCCCTTTTTTTCCTAATTGGATGCCCTCAAGCTTTTGAGTCAAAGGAAAGCTTAAATGGTCAGCAGGAGGGTGTTAGAAAATAGTCCGCAATAAGAAGCTGACCCATGAACCAAATGTCCCTCCTCCTGTCCTTTCCCCCACTGTTAAATATTGCGCTTTATTTCTCAAAATTTTTGTTTTCTGTTTGAAATCTACGGTAAAACATAAAAATCAAATAGGTATGATTCAAGTACTTTCAGGCTCTGTTTCATTCCGATTTTTATGGCAGCAGCAGTGTATTTACTGGATTCATAAAATCATCAGGACTACTTTTATATTCTAGAAATTGAATTTTGTCATCAAAAGCGTGCCTGAGCAGCTAATGATTTTGTCATTAATTAATCCTGTTGCAGTATCTGTATTTTTATTGCCTTATGAGTCTCCCTGTGCCTTCAATACAGAAAACATTTCATAAATTTTCATTCTATCATTAAATTTGAGAGTCAGATTGTGGTGCCTTTCTTCACAGGGAGTGCAGACATCTTGGCTGTAGTGACTTCCAGAGCTTCTCATGGTGTGATGCTTTATTTCCTGTGAAGAGAGTTACCACAGTTTGTTCTGAGCAAAAAGGGATGGCAGGGCTTTTTGGCCGAATGAAGCTAATGGAGATAATCTGCAGTGATTAGAAGCATGTTCTGAATATAATTAAACTGTACAGTTAAATGCTCAATGCTAGTTAATACCTAATTCAGTGGGAAGTTTTACTGGGGATCAAACTTTGGTGCTGATGCTCTCATGTCACATAGGTACAGCATGATGCACCTCTGGAGAATATGCCTCCTTTATGCTTTTTAGGTGTTTGTGCTGTTGAACTTAATTTGAAATGTGTTGCCTTCACTTGCACAAAAAGTAAACAGTAAATTTTAGTGGTTTGAACTAAAATTTAGCTTTTTTCTACTTGGAGGCGACTATTTCTAAATGTATTTCTAAATCCATTGCCATTGGCATAACACTTAGAATTGTTTGAATGAGCCTGCTTAATGTAGTATAAAGTATTTGTCATGGAGTCAGAAATGTTTATGGTGTCATAAAAGCTTTAGGAGAAACACATCAAATAAATGGGTCCACTTTGAAAGCTCGCTATGGATTTAAATGTAAGCCCAGGAAATGCCTGATAGCTTTATAATTTGTGTACTTTAGAAGCCGTGAAATCTGAAGAGAGCAGGTGTGATTTTCATGCTTTTGGTTTTTGTTCCTTTAAGAAACAGAGCTTTTTTTCTACCAACAAAAAAAAAAAAAGGGAGGGGGGGGAATTGAGAAATTAAGAACATAGATCAAAAAGAAAAACAATGAGTAATGTAGGACATCTTAAAGTGTATTGTATTCCGTAACATATGCTACCATAAATAAAATGCTAAAAGAACCATTTTTTCATTGAGATATGGTTTTTGAGGAAACTTTAATTCATAGTCAACAAGTCAAAAAAAACTGGAAAATGTGTTGCATTTGCCAGCTTTATTTATCTCAAAATGCTTTTCCACTACAGTATAGCAACCTGTTCTGCATCTGGGCAGCAATTTGGAGAGGTCTCTATTGACCAGAAATGTGGCAAGCAGTGCAAGGATCATGTTAGATACTGAAGATGATGAATTATTACTGATGAATAATGGAACTTTTGTTTCATCTGTGTGCTGATGAAAATGACAGCATTTGAAAGAAGTCCTTGAATGACCTGCTTCTTGAAGTAACTGTCTCAAAATCAGAGGCTGTGAGATAAGGGAATGGTGGGGTAAGGGATGTAATAGAGGATTAAAGGTAGTAGTAATGTGAAATCAGGTTTTGGAGCATCAGAATTAGAAGGACAGCAAAGGAAGGGCCTTTCAGGAGATATTCCCTCAAGATGAAATAACTGAAATTTTGGATGAGAAAATATATAGATGGGTAGCCTCTGATTTATAAAATAATAAATATAATAGATTATAATTCTAAAATCCTTATACATGTAGTGTATATCTTTGCATGGAAAATCAGGACAAAGTGAGTACTCCATTTTGTGTAAAGTAGTCCACTTTTACTCCACACTTGATCTACTCAAATCTGAGATTATAGGAACTGTAAATATCCACGTCTTCTGAATTTTGCTGTTGGTGGCTTGCTCCTCTCTGCCACCTACCTGGCAGAACAGAAAGTAAGATAACTACTAAATGGTTGCAAGGGTCTGAAGACAGCTATGATGCTTCTTAGCCTGGCTTAATGCCAGTGCATGAAGCTAGTGGGTGAGTCCTGGGGCTGCATGTGGGATTGTAAACTCTGTAGTGTGCAGCCAATTCCTCTATGAGAATAAATTGATTTCAGTCTAAATATTTATTGTCTTGACATAAATTAGTAACTCCATAAATTAGTCAGGTATTTACTGAAACAACATGACGGGCCCTGTGACTGCGTAATTCACATATTTCTGTAAAGGGCTTTGGATTAATGGAGAAAAGTTGGTAGAAAAGAGTGGACTGAGATGCAAATCTTGCTGTAGCATTTCGGCTGCCTGTGGTTATGCTACTGGTAACCGTGTAGCTGTAGTTGTGGGTGGTTTCTGCAGACACTGTGTCCACTCGTTCTTTCCGTGTGATCGTTTCCGCAATGCGGGAGGAAGATGCGGCTGGCACTTACCTCTTTCAAAGCTCACATATTTCTTTGATGTGTTTTTTACTCCTCGAGGTTTTTTTTTCAGGAAGGAGAACAGAGAACAAAATTTGTTCTCACGAAGGCTAATTATAATTTTTCCTCTATGGATAATTTCTTAGAGAGCTGAATGTTCAAAGAGTTGCTGCTAACTCTTTTCTACATTAGAGTTATGTTCAATGTCCAGGCAATGAAAGTCAAAATGTAGGTTATTTTGGCAGCTATTCCTTTTGTGTTTATTTAATAGCATACACTTGTGTCACATCTTCATTAATGTTGTCAGGCACTTCAAAGCCATCTGTAGTAAAACCACATTGGTGTAAAAGTGTGTCAGAAAACAAGGCAGTAAAATATTGGCACTTCTTAACCAAACATTTTATTGATTCTTAAGAGCACAATTTCAGTACGTGGAAATATGAAATTGGTTCTTATAACTTCAGTACTTTGAGAGCAACGTCATTAATACCTGGTTCTTTAACTTGCCTATAAAAGTTACAGCAAACTGAGCAATTCAGTTGTATGTTGTGAGTGAATTCTATGGCATGGGAATGTGCTTGCTAGATTTGTGTTTAGTCAAGGCCATAACAAAGGAGGAGTGTAAGTGACCCAAGTACTTCTGATGCATAAGCCACTGTTCCCCTGGAATGTGTCATTTATTACCTATACTGAGTAGTTGGAACGAGACTGGCTCATTCCAAAGATGGTATGACATACTAGTGCTCTTCAGAACATCAGCTGCATATAAAAGCAGTTTCAATGTCTCTTCACTACCAGACATGATTTTAATAAAAGGAATTCAGATGCTCCGTTTCTGACTTCTGATGGTTTATTTTGGGGACAGTAACTTGGGGTGCTTTTGTTATTAAGTATTGGAAAATTGAGGTAATTACAAGTAGCCTGAGAACCTTAGCAGAGAAAATAAAGAAGTACGAAGCAGAGCTTATTTTATATTCTTCTGGCAACAGCAAAGCATATGAAGTACACTGAAGTAAGGAGTCTCACTGCATCCTTAGGTGTAACATACTAACAAAGGATCTTCCTTAAAACTGCTTTTTAGCCCTGACTTAGATGTTAAAAGTGCAGGAAGTTGAAAAGTAGAGGAATTCATTGTAGTCCTAACATAAACTCTTCTTTTGTTTCTTGGTGCATGTATTTCAATCAGTCTCTAGAATTTATGTCTTTGCCTCTTTCCTGTCTGTTTCCACACATGCATCAGTTGTCTGTGTTCTGCTGTTTACATCATCTGGCCATTCTTCATGCTGGGCTTTTGCTTTTCTAAGTTGTGCCCCTTGTGCAAACTTCCTTTTGTTAAACTGACCCTTCTGACTTTTTCCTGGTTTTTCATAATTTACTAACATTTCCTAGCTTTTGTTTCTTGCCCCTGTCTACATCAGTTACTTGCCTGTGTTTGAAATGGCTGAAAACTTAGGTTTATTTATCTTATCATAGTGCACTTTTAAAAATAATTCTGTAGCTGTTTGGACAGTCAGCTTATAATAAAGCTTCTTACATAAAGCATGCTGTCATCATTCAAAATATGCCAGTTCCCAGATCTCTTGGACTGTTTTGGTGCCTCTTAAGGAGGCAGTGCCAAGACAGCTCTGATTGCATCTGTGAAACAGAAGGTTTTGTAGTGAAATGTAGAACACCATGTGCTTTTTGAACTTCTTCATGTATGCAGCTCGTGTCAGTGGACCTGGGTCCCTTCGAGGGCTCCCTTCAGTTCAGTAGTTCCATAGAATCGTGTGCATGTTTGATGCTTCTAGAAAATGTCATGATGTCATGTCCTGAACTGTCTTATTTATGTAGATTTTTTTTCTCTTGGATTACTAGCATTTTCAATAGATCTCATGTTTTGCTTAGAAAATAAAGCATAATGGAAATTACTTAGCATTTTCAATAGATCTCATGTTTCTCAGTTGCTTAGAAAATAAAGCATAATGGAAATTACACAAAACAAAATGCCTTTGACGGTGTGTTTATTGTAAAGACTTTTTGCATGTTGACTCTCTAACCTTTCAGGTGACTTTCTGGGGTGAGCAGGAGATTCCAACAGCTAGTGCGGCACCTAATCCAATGCAATACATTGGATGAAGTTTACTGGGTTAACTGGGTTGTGCAGTGAAAAGAGGAAAAATGGGTGGAGTTCTTAGGGACAATCATTTTGTATTTCATGTTTTTACACTTGTTGAATAAGCTTGAAAACTGCACTAAAGGGTTATGTATTCCTCATAACGTCAATTATAATGATCATGTAGCCACAAATCCTTTTCAAATTGGAGGAGACTTAAATGATAGTTACCAACTAAGACTGTTAGCTGTCTAAATTTGAGGACCTGTACTAAATACATCATCTGTTTTTGTGAAATGCTTATATAGGAGCTCCTTGCAAAGATGGGAAAGTAAAATAACTGTTGGCTGTAATTTATTTTACCTGGAAATCTGATTTTTAAAAAATATTCCTTTTTTGTTGTTGTGTTGTTGGTATGTTGTTTTTTTTAAACATCTCTTTGTTCACTGTTGCAGAAATATAACAGGAAAAGCACCTGTATTCAGCTGCCAATTACAGATTTAATTCAGTTATTTGTTTTGCACTAATCTGATTGCCATTAGGGCCTAGTTCACTAATTGCCCACATGTACTCTGTCAGGTTATTATGAAAGTAACATTCTGAGTATTCCAAAACCTAATAAAGAAATTATGGCAGCAGTCTGAACAGATGATGTATAGTAGCTATGAACTAATCTATTTTATTTTTTTTTATGGTTTAATCTCCAGTCTGGTAGATAGTCAGCTCAGTTATCTCCTAAGAAGCATTGAATTTAAGAGATCTCTCACCAGTTAATGACAAAATTCTGTGTTGTGTAGAATAATCTCATGTTTTAGAGGGATATCATACCAACAGGTTGTTTAATCCACAGGTAATGGTGCCAGTTCTCTCCTCAGTGTAGTCAGTGAGTACATTTATGTTGACTGAAAAAAATCTCTTGCTTTCAATTGGCTTAATTATCTAGTCTTAAACCTTGCAAATAAAGGAATGAAAATGTTAGTCAACATAACCCTATTGCTGCAACTCAGATATATGCAACTGGAATCTGTTTCTGTAGTAGGAAGCTGGTATGGTTTGAAGATATTTCTGAAACGCTCATCCACATGGTTTACAGTCTCTAAGGTTTAAGTGCAACATTTATATTTCTCAGTAAAACTACATTGAGATGTTTCCCAAATGATTGTGTTACCAGCCTGCTGTTAAACTGTCTTTCTAGTGAAGTGGATAGAAGAACTAAGTAGCATTTGGAAATTAGATAAAATACTTGTTTTCAGCTGTCTGCTAAATTCTAACTTTGAAACAGGTGAACTCCTGTTATGTGGTAGGAGGAGCTGCTTTAAAAGCCATGTTGCTCTTTTGTTCTTCAGCCCACCAGAATGACTGTAGATGCAAAATGCAGGCTTGACAATCCCCACACTTCTGCTCAGTAATGTCAGCTAAATGAAAATAAATTTTATTGTTGAAAACTTTTTTTTCTTCCATTCATGACAAGATGTAGGGA
>NW_009952803.1:136915-142359 GCF_000747805.2 Chaetura pelagica
AGGGAAAAAATGCAACCAAACAGGAAGAACCAAAACTCCTAGCTCAAGATGAGAGGGATGACACTGTTCTAGTAGTGTTAGTGTGAATAAGAGTACGTGGCTCTGCAGGGGAGCTTCCTTCTGTGATGCTTGGCTGTGAAGTGTGTGTATGGGGAAAAGTCTGGCAGTGCTAAGGAGCCAGTGGGGACTTGTTCCCCTCTGCCGTGCACAGGCTATAGGTGATAGGTGTGATTGTTATAAAATGCCTGTTTGCTTCAAGAGACAAAAGGAGACCCTTTCATAAACTGGCTAACTAGTCTGCCAAGACAGAGGATGCATTTGCTGAGTCAGTAGTGGAAAAATAGGGCTACTGCCTTTTAAAGATAATTTGTGGTACAGACAGTAAAACACTATGAGGAGGTGTTTTTGTTTGTTTTTTTTCTTCATGAAAGGGACAGATTTGTGTTACTTCCAAATGCTTGCCTAGGGTTATGTGGATAATTTTAGTTTATTCTTTTCTAGTAAAGGCTTTTAAAAATATTCATGTCTTAAAAAGGGGCCTTTGTACCAGTGAACATAGCTACAAATTCATATGCTGCGGATAGTGTCGGTGAGCTGTATGCTATACCAATACCCTCATAAAAACTCTCTTTTCAAAAAACAGCATTTTCCAAAACACCAAGACAGATAAATGGGTGTGTTGCAAGTGACTAACATGAAACAGTTTCAAGAGAGGAATGGTCTTCCGTGAGACAGTAACTTGGAGAAAGATATTCAAGCAATAGAAATTCCTATAGTTCAATTTTTTATTATTATTCTTCCTCACATTCTCCAGCACTGAATTTCCCTTCCATAGGCTCAGCTTTAGGAAACGTGGATTTCCTCTGGGAAGAAGAATAGGCAGCCACCCATTTCTCATCAGTGTGAAACTTTTTAACAAAGATTCATCTGGGGAGGGAATAGAAAAAGGAAACAAAAGAAGTTGGTTTTAAACAACAACAAAAAAAAGGCACATTTGGCAGCATTTGTACTCCCCAATGGAAAGTAAGCTGTCTAGTCACTAACTGTGGTGATCCAAAGTATTTCTGTACAGTATGTTGGCACTTCTACGATGTGGTAGACAGTAAAGACAAAACCCATGGTATAAATTAATATTTCCAGCAAAGCTTTGAAAAGTGCCAGGAGTGAATTCTGACTGGGGTGGTAAAAGCAGACTTGAAGTAAAAATGAGCTGATTGTCCTTACTGATTATCTTGTTCAGTTTGCATTGATACTCTAGCAAACTTTGAGTGTACAGCTGATGTGCTCAAGCCTCAAGATACTCCAGAGAAATACTCCTCCTGTGTGAATAAAATATGAAAAGACAGTTATGGAAGTGTAGGTGCTTCTAATCGGGCTTGATGGAAGGAATCAGAAGAGTAGTAGTCCACTTTCAATATTACATTTGTTGCAAATAACTATAATGGCATCACTTCAGTATTTAGGTGCTGATATGGCTACCTATTTTTCCTTGTGATTTTTTTTTTTGTCAGTGTAATGATTCAGGCTTGCATGCTGCTTATTTCTCAGTTCATTTCTCTTAGGAAATAAATCTGAGCCATTATTATAAGTTGGTTGTAAGTGCTATTTCACTAATTAGTTTTATAACAAAATGGATCCTGTAGACAGAATTTTGCATAAATAAAAGCCTTTTTCTTCCTACCTACTATTCTGTAGTAGTAGTTCCTAAAATAGTTTGATCCAGAGGCTTCAGTTAATTGTAATGTGCTTCAGGAAGTCATACAAAAGAAACATAAAATGTTATTCCTGATTATTGCTATTTTTAAATATGCTGAACTTCTGGATTTTTTATGTGCCTTGTATCTTCATGTATAGACAAAAACATTTTTTAAATATGCTTATGGTTTTGTTAGATGCCCCTTTTCACACACACATTCACTACCTGCCACAGAAGTGTCTGGATAAAAAGAGGATGGAAGATGTTGGAGAAAGATGGCTGTGTACCCTGAGAAAGGGGATGCTTGTTACCCCTCTGTCTCTTGTTTTGAATCACTGTTTTACTAATTTAACCTCCTTATGCTTCAATCTCCTCATCTGGAAGGAAATACTTTTTGTACAGGCACAAGACAAACAGACTTTGAAAAATTAAGTTGCCATATATTAAAAAAAAAATCACAACTCCGTTAAAATTTAAGTGTTTTAGTACCTATGGTAAAGTTTTAAAGAATTTATATTTTTTTTTTTCTGGCTGGTTTATTTTATATTCTAAATCTAGAAATACGTGCTTATGTCTCGCATGTATTCAGGGTTAGTCCTTGCCAGGATAGGTTTTCAAACAATGATGTTTTGTGTTTTTTTTAAGCCTGATAATATGTGCAAGCAAAAATAATGCATCTACAAATACCAGATGCAAGTGTTGCACACAGCTTTCACTTAAGTAGGTAAATCTTTAATTTGCAGGTCAAAGTTTAATAGGCAAAACATTTTGAGGGGGAAGCTTTCGAAGAACTTACTAAGTAGACAAAACCTGTGATACAGACGTGAGCTTCCCTCTTGTACGTTTATCTTCACTTTCTGTAGAGTGTTTATAAAAGGTCACCCCCCCCTTTAATAAACAATAATTATTTATAATTCCCTATGCTAAGTGTCATTCAGTGTTTTGAAAATACTAATTTTCCTGATAGAGCTGTGATTCTAAAATAATGACTTTTAAATAAGTAATCTTAATTATGTGTTTCATCATTAGAATGTGGATATTTTTTCTAAACAGCTTTGTAAGTGTATCATGAAAATGCATGCTACTGTAATGATTGTGTAGGTGTGCATAAGAATTTAATAGCCTTTTGCATCTCACTTTGGACTTTGTAACTGTTATCTTGCAACTCCTACTTTGCCACTAGAATCTGTAATTTCTCACTTGACAGGGTTTTTCTGGAGGCTGACATATGGAAGTGACTTAAAACCAGACATTGTCTGGTTTGCTGGCCTCTGTCCATGTGAGAGGTCCTGGCTTTTCCTGTTAAAGCTTTCACTGACTTCTGCGGCATCAGTTTCACTCTTGGATTTGGCCAGGACATCACTGAAGTTTGTGTACCGAGATAACCAGTTCTCTGTGTTGCAGATGTGCAGTGCATAGATGTTGCTTAAATCAAGATAAAATATAATTTGCTTTGTTCTTATTAAGGCACTTAGCAGTTCTCATGTATCTGCTCCATTGCATTCGTTTGAGGCTTTTCTGCAATCTTTCAGTGCTGCTGCAGGTTCATTTTGAGGAGGAGTTTCGACTGCTGTGCAGCAGGTACCTGCCTTTGTGCCAGAGTTCATATCCCCTGTTTGTGTTTATCCAAGGAGGTACAAGCCATGGATGAGTGGCTAGGACAAGTGTGCTAATTGTTTTTCCAGTTCTGTTCTCAGGATAAAAGAAGGATTTTAATTTAAAACAGGAGTTACCCTTTTTCTTTTCCAGCTGCCCTGGAGCGTTGTGCCGCTCCTGGTCTCCCAAGTTTTCTCTAAATACTATTGGAAACTTTACTGTTTTCTGCTTGTTGCAGCTATCTCCAGCCAGTCTTTCTCTTTTTGTTTTTATTAACACCCAGTTTTTCTGCCCTTAGAGTTCCTTTGAATTTTCTGATATTGCTCGTATAATGAAATTACCCATTTCCTGTACCACTATGAAGCAGGGAATGCCCATATTACTTACTGTTTTCCTTGTCTGTGCAAGAGCAGCTTCCCTCTTACACAGAGATCTTTGTTAACTTCTTCATTAGTTCCTTAGGTTGTTGAAAATGTGTAATGCCTTTTAAATTTTGCAAAAAACCATGTGGCTAGAGGCATAAAAGTCAGATTTGGTAGTAAAATAATCCTATGGCAGCAATAAAACATAAAGGCATTTAGCATTAATTTGCTCTTTGGAAGGTTAGATTGCCTGATAAAACTGTTTCTGTCGGTGTCTGTCAGATGAAAGACTGTTTTTCTACTACGGTGATCTATCAGTTGAGTTACAGACTGTTGTGTTGGTTTTCTGTTTGTCTGATGAGAATATATATCCATTGTCTGGGCAATTGAAAGTATACTTTCAAATATCATTCAGTAAAGTTATATGTACGTCGTGTCAGAAGCATAAATTGTCTTCCATGTATGTCACTATTTAGTCTGTGTGCAAGTTTCTTTAGGACTTAATGCTGCAAAAAGTTTAGGTCTGCTCTCCTGAAACAGTTGTGAATGTTTTAGTGTTAAATTATGCACGTGTGTCAGTGGTTACAGGACGTCACTGCCCATTTGTCCCCAGCCGGATAATACTCAGCTGACATTAGCTTCTACAAAACCACATGAAAATAGATATGACTGTGGTCATTGTTCAGTGACTTGTTTTGCCTTGTTTTGCTCATGCCCAGATTTCTTGTATATATACACTCTTAAGTATATACTGTGCTCAGCTGTTCTTCACTGCAGCTAAATTTTTGCATTCACTGTAGTAATGAGCAGCAAAATAGAGCTAAGATAGGAGGAAAGAATGAAAATCATGAGGTTAAACTTAACTAGATAAGCTAATGGCATTTCTGGTCCTTAAAAATCACTTGACTACACCAGTTGGTTACATGTGGAATATGGTGTTTGCCAAAAAAAGAAAACAAAAAAATCTGTATTGTAATACCATGTTTCATTTAATAAAAGAAAGGCCCCAGTCAGGTTCTTCAGTTTATTTTCTAAATATAGTAAATTAAAGGCTCTGAAGTATCACATAAATATTCAGTGATTTTACCAAACTGGGGCAGTAAGAAGTCTCCACAAGCAAGCATTTCAGGAGGGTTAGTCTGTGTGCAAGTTTCTTTAGGACTTAATGCTGCAAAAAGTTTAGGTCTGCTCTCCTGAAACAGTTGTGAATGTTTTAGTGTTAAATTATGCACGTGTGTCAGTGGTTACAGGACGTCACTGCCCATTTGTCCCCAGCAGGATAATACTCAGCTGACATTAGCTTCTACAAAACCACAATGAAAATAGTATGACTGTGGTCATTGTTCAGTGACTTGTTTTGCCTTGTTTTGCTCATGCCCAGATTTCTTGTATATATACACTCTTAAGTATGTGCTCAGCTGTTCTTCACTGCAGCTAAATTTTTGCATTCACTGTAGTAATGAGCAGCAAAATAGAGCTAAGATAGGAGGAAAGAATGAAAATCATGAGGTTAAACTTAACTAGATAAGCTAATGGCATTTCTGGTCCTTAAAAATCACTTGACTACACCAGTTGGTTACATGTGGAATATGGTGTTTGCCAAAAAAAGAAAACAAAAAAATCTGTATTGTAATACCATGTTTCATTTAATAAAAGAAAGGCCCCAGTCAGGTTCTTCAGTTTATTTTCTAAATATAGTAAATTAAAGGCTCTGAAGTATCACATAAATATTCAGTGATTTTACCAAACTGGGGCAGTAAGAAGTCTCCACAAGCAAGCATTTCAGGAGG
>NW_009952803.1:142761-150306 GCF_000747805.2 Chaetura pelagica
GTCTGTACATTTTAGTGTACATCCTTGAGTTTAGACTTCTCCAAGAGACTGTCCATAGATGAAAAGCAAATTGACTCCCTTTGGTTCCTATAGAATCTCCTAAAGGACCAAGAAAACAAAAAATGTGGTAGTTGTAAGACTTTTTGCCATCCGTGGTCCACATCTGGAACCAATAATCTATAATATAGGAGCAAACCCAGAAACAATGAAAGAAAGCTCCAACCTGAGATACTCTCCTGGGAGGTAATTTTGAGTTTGGAATGTACTCAGAGAAGTGCTTGGCAGAGGAACTAAAGACCGTTGAAATAAGTTTTATGTTGTGTCTCTTGAAACAGAAATAAATCTAATGTACTTAAATTATCCCTTCAGACCTCAGGCTCTGTGTTGCTATGAAATTATTTTGTTTCCCTTTTCCCTCCCCTCAACTCTCCACCCCATTTGAATTGCCAGAGATTCCAACTAGGTATATGAAGTCCATTCTTGTACAGTACTGCTTCACATACTTGGATTGATGTAAATATTTAACATATTAAGTCAACAAGCCTTTTTCAGAAGCAAATATAAAAACTGAAGGAATGGGTGTAAAAGAAAATTCTGTGGACATTTTTACTTTCAGAGAACTTGAAAAAATGTTGAAATGCTCTATAATATCTTGGCTAGTTTTATCAGATTGCTTATGCAGACCAGTTGATGTTTGGATTTCAATGAGAAGAGCTTTGATTTCAGTAAAAGAGGGCAGAGTATTTTCAGTATAAAAGAAGGTAAGCTGATCTTGAGGCCCCTAATAGGATGTGTAGTACACAGTTTGCATTGCAGCCAGCAGCCACACAGGGCTGTGGTGTGGGAGGGTTGGAACAGTAGCTTTGCCAATCACAACTTCAGCTGAAATACTGTGAATTCTGCTGTGGCAAGGAGTGCCTGCAGGCTGATGTTTGAATGAATTGTTACTAAATGCTTGCATATTGAGAAAATTACTTCCACTAAAACTGAAACAGGTTTCTCCTATTGCATTTGAACCCTCAGCAACCCAAATAAACTGGCTATCCAGAAATTAAACACTTTAGAGGTCTTTCTTATAGTACAGAGGGTAATAGGAAGGGCATGTGATAATGGAGGGAAGGGAAAGAACATCCTCTGGAGGAGGTCTTCCAGTGGGGTGTGTGCAGTACCAGTGGAATGCAAGCCATTTTACAATGTTCTATGAGTGATGCTTAGACAGGCAAGTGTTTTTTCCTCTAAGGAGTAGTCTGTTGTTACAATGCCAGTGGTGGTATCCACCAAAAACAGGGGAACTGCCTCTCTTATTAGCCCTGCTTTCTCTGAGACCTCATGCTTCAGAAGTTCTTGTACTGAGAAGCTCTTTGAGGAGGAGAAAATTCATATAAATAGCTTTAAAATGACTGATTCTACCCTCCCTAATTGAATATCTGTAAGAGTTACACATTGAAGTTGTGCCTGGAGTTTATGGCCAAGGTTGAAGGTTTATTAAGCTCTTCACTTTTTAGTCGCACACACAGAAGTAAAGGTCAGTTACACTGAGCAGGCAGAAGTGGGAGGCAAATGGAGAAATAGAGGCAGGGATCCAAGTTCATGCAGTCAAACAGACCATGGGAGGAAGATCCTTTTGTAGCATTAGTAGGTTTTTTTCATGAAGGTAAGTCACGGTCTTCCTAACAGCGAGAGAGGATCTCCCAGTGAGTGCATGTCTTTGCATTTATACCTTTAATATGATATTGATGAATCTAAACTCCAGTTTTAATTTGTTGTAGTGTGTTTTCTTACACAGTTTTACTTTGTTTTCTTTCATGTTTTGTTGTTGTTGTTTAATGCTACCCAATACTTTTGTTGATAATCTTAGTTCTGTATATCATAAAATGACAAGCATATGCAATGTACTGAAGTGTCAGATGCTTCACTTCTTAGGCTGTCCTAAATATGAATATGACCATATACTAGAACCTCAAGAAAAATAATATTCTTCTCATGCTGTGATGGTAGCCAGAACATAAAAGATGGGTAGAAGACAAGATAGCCAAGAATTGTGCCCGTCCTGGTAAGTGTGAAAAATTATCATTGTGGCATTCTGGTCTCACCAGCTTCAAGCAGTGTGGATCAGAATCACATACAGTAGGCAGGGTATTTACAAGTGTTGGGCTTCTCCTTCACTGCTCGTTTGCAAACAATAATTTAAAAAATCCCTCATTACCTTTCCTCTGCCAGGTCTATCCTTTCATTGCTATTATAAAATTGATGACAAGCCCCTTGCAGTGAAAGAAGCTTGATTCTGTTTGGTCTCTGTTTTTGTGTTTTGTTTTGGTTTTTTTTGTTTGTTTGTTGCTGTTTTGGGGTTTTTTTTTGTGTGTGTGTAAGTTTCTTTTGTTTGTTCATAGGTGGGTAACCCTTCTGTTACATGTTGGTTTTCTAAAAGTAGAGGTTTTATTGGTTGAAGCAAGTGTGTTTGAGAGAGGTGTTGATTTTGGTAGACTAGTATGAATAGAGTATGTTTCATTTAGTTGGCACTCCACCAAGTGCTGCCTCGTTTCATTCTGAGTCATCACACTATCAGTATTGATGCTGGAGGCTGGTTGCTCTCTCTTAGTATTTTTCTACTCTTGTCAGTGCCTTGGCATTTTCATTTTGTGAAGTTTGTTTCCCAAATGAAATGTTTGTGAAGAAAGGAGAAAGGTTCAACAGAGGGTCTGACAATTTAAATTTGGGCATTCTATCAGATAATATCTTTTAGGAGACCATTAATCTTTCAAATTCTCACCTTGGTTGAATAATGAAAAAAGCGACATTAGGTACAAATGAACATGCCAGCAATTACATTTGGTGGCATTTGCACCTGTCTTTGGCTACAGTTGTATACAAATATAAAGAGCCTCCGACCTTTTATTCTTAGATCTCCCAGTTAGACTGGAGGCAGGCTAAAACTTGTCTGGGTTTCAGATGGTAATGATGCAGATAAGGATTGGAAAAAGTCAGAGGAAGAAATAAAATGAAAAAGAGCAGTAAATTACTTCTCTCTATTCCTTATTCTTCAAAGACCCTTCCAAAAGAAAATCAGGTCTTAGCCTTTTGTGACTTGGAAATTTGAAATTTCAGAAGGCAATAATGTGTTTTTCTGTAGAAGACAGCCAAGGGAAGGCCCTTCAGTGGCTAGAACTTTCCTCTCTGGAATAATTGTTGTGTGCATACATGGGTGGGAAACTTGGGGTTGGGGCAGGAGCTGCAAAATGTAAATATAAAGGTAAATATCTTCCAGCAGAGGTGGTAGGGGTTTTTGGGGATTTGTTTCATTTTTTTGTGGGTTATTTTGAGAATGATATCCCAAGCTAGAAATGGTAACAATTAGTATCCAGAATTGTAGTAGTAATTCTTAAAGGGTTGGTCTGGTCTCACTGATTTGACAATTGTGCAGACTTACAGGCTTTGGCTACTGTACTGTGAAGGTGATATGGGGCTGGGGAAGTAATAAACATGCAAACTGAATAAAAAAACACATAATAGAAAATGTCATAAGAGTTTCAAGCTAATTTTTTTTTTCATATGGCTCATGAGAAAGGGTTAGACCGTAGACCTAGTGTCTGTCTCCTGGGGGTAAGGAAAGAGGGAACATTGCTTCCTGTTAGGTTGAATTTGTCCATCTTCAGACCTCATTGTCACATAGTTGTTGCGGATTTTTTGTATTGTGTTATTGTAGACTGAAGAATTTCCCTCTGGCCACAGGAGATTTCGCTATGGCCTGTTAATGGAAAATGTGAGGTGTATGAGCTCACTGACAGAGGTCTTGGCAGGCTCCATTGCAATTGGGAACATGATAAAGGGGATCTAAGTGTGATGGTGTTAATGGCCTTTGGACTTGCCATAGCAATCTGTAAAATGGATGGTGGGTTTGCCTGCATGGTGTTTTAAAGGTGTATTAGTGTAAGTGCTGGTTTTCCTGATAGTTATCCTTCTCAGCTCTTTTTAAATACCTGTGGTGGTTAAGACGTGGACTCTGGGGTGAGAAGCACTGGAATCGTTTATTATGAGAAGATGCTCCCTTATATACTTTTACAGTGGGAACTAAGAATAAGCACCAGGGTACAGAGAATGTAACTCACACCTGCTCCTTGGCACATATACAGACCTTGGGTTCCCAGAATGTAGCCAATCGCACACAGAACACATGATAAACAGTGTTCTGATGTTTGTCAACATTCACAGTGCTGTTCACAGCAAGCCCTGGCTCTTAGCTGGTCTCATTGTTTTATCTGCTTCTTTACAGACAGAGGAGGCCCCTTTGCTTTTCCCATGGCTATTCTCCACAAATACCAACTTCACCGTGGACTAAAATAATTAGAACACATGGAAATGATACTATTATTTTGCTTGCCCTATTTCCCTGTATCTTTGCCTTTCTTTTCATTTTTGAAACAAACAAGGAGGTTATATACCAAAACTCCATTAGTACAACATTGCAGTTGAGATTTAAATTGTCAGGATGGCTTCTTACAGTTCCCACAACAATCATAACTAGGCTAAATTGCACATATGTATTAAGACATAAAACATGGAACACAGCAATACAGAATATTCCTTATAACACATTATGCATGCTGTGGGAGCCATCACTTTGAAAATCCTGACTTCTGTGGTTTTAAAATCTCTTGAAATGTAACATTAATGTATTTTTTCCTTTTGCATGTAAATTTTTTTCTTTACCCACTGGTGATAAAAATCAGGTCATGAATGCCATCCTGGTATCCCTGTGAACTAGCAACCAGCCCTTCTCCTTCACTTAATGTTTTTGCAGTGAAACCTGATACAAGGAGAAATAAACAACAGCATGTGGTGAAATGAGAAGTGTAAAACAGTGAGCTGCCATTATGGCCACATTGCATCTCAGTAAGTTACAAATGATCTCTGATAAATGCTTTTTAGGAAAACAGACTGAAGTAATACTTTCTTGGCTTACAGACATGTAAAGGGATATGTAAATTACATTCCTCTTTTTCTGAGTGGTAAGTGTTGAATCATTTTGCTATCTAGCCAGCCTTTGGTTCTTGTATGGCTACAATTAACAGTTCCTGTGCTAGGGCTGCACCATGTAGATGTCAGGGGCTTACTAAAACCCTCAGCTGGGAAGGTGTAAGCTTGCGGTGATTGCTGAAGCTGCAGCAGCAGAGCAAGCCTCAGTCTGTCTTCTACTCACTCCAGTGGTGGGACTTGTGGGCTGTTGTCATCTCCTTCTAGCCTGCTTCCAGTCTCATCTGTCCTTTATCCTGTTTGATCTGGTTCTCATGTTTGAATGTTTTTAGCTGTCAACCGAATTAAGTCATTTGTATGAAACTTACAGAGCCAGGAAGATTGACCTGAGACCAGTCATACCAGGGTCTGATTATTTCTGCTCAGTTGAAGAAGGTAGCTTTGTTTTCAGTGTCAGCATTACTGTTGTACTTCAGGCTTTCTGCCATCATCCTCTTCTTACAACTCTCACTGAAATCAAGAAGAGGTTGTATGGAGCAGCAGGAGGGTTTGTAATCAACAATAGGGTATTGTATTTACCTTTTTTTTTATTTGCTGTAATTTTACCTGAAATACAAAAATCCTTTTAGCTGTATCTTCTTACGAAATGCAGGAATTTTCATAAGGGTCTGTGATATTTTGTTGTCTTAACTTTCCTTGGAGATTATAAAAGTCTTTATCATTCTACATTTTGAGCAACTGCAGTTGAACAGAACGTTGATAGGACTTCTCCAGTTTTTAACTGTTTTAAGTTTGTCCCCAAACATACGTACCACATTCTTCTCTCATATTGGCTAGCAGATTTCTTTTCTGTATTGTGGTAGCTCCAAGCTGCTCCTCTCAACATTTAATGTGGAGGATGCTGGATAAACACAGATTTAGAAGTCTTTTTCTCATCAATGAATGCGATCCATTTCATTTTATAATACTAGTTAAAATGACAAGTTAGACTTAAAATCACAGAATCATCTGAATGACTTGAAAAGCAGTTACAACTGTCAGGGTTTCAGAGATGTTATCTTTGCAGCTGCATCTTGCGTTAGAAGATGTACTGTGAGACAGTAGCTCTGACAGCCACAGAGTTAAAACTTGCTTATAAGTTCAGATGAGGTTGACTGTTAAACTATGTTTTTATGTTCAGATAGTAGCAGGGAGCTCCCAACTGGTATTTTTGTTTTCCTTAAATTGGCTGTCTGACTCAATAGCTTTCTTAAGAATAATCCAGATTCAGAAGAGGAGTACAAAGCAGAGAGAAATAGTAACTCCTGTTCATTGGTGTATTGTCTATTTAGTTGTTTTCTGATGCAAAAAGTATCACATAGATGTAACACCTGCTGAGATCATAGGCTTGAAGAGGGTTCAGATCTTCAGGCCTGCAGGAGTTTTTAGGATTAGGTCTTTTCTAGCTTAATTCTCAACTCAAACCTAGTTTTGCTCGTGGTGTTTAGTTGAGCCATTGATACATTGGATTATGTGATGCTGCTACGGGAGTTGCTGGTGTGTCTGTTCTTGGTCCTTTCTAAATCATAGAAGTTTCCTAAAGATAAATTATTAGGTATTTAGAGCATAATCTGTACTGTGCCCACAAGTTTTCTGGCTCATGACACCTATGGACCTATTTATAAGCTACGGGACTGAAATTACTGCTAGATATTAATGTTTTCAGGAAAGCAGCAGTTCTTTAAACTTTTTTTGTTGCAATTTTATGAGAACAAAATGAAACTTGTAATGTTTTTGTGTGTGTATTGTGTATGCATATAAAACCCAATGCACATCTCAGGACTGAAAAATCACCTTTGCGACCCAGAAACCTGAGCAGTGGCAAACGGACGCAAACTGCAGACTTGTCAAGACTTGTTTAGCAAAAAGACTTCCCACATCAGTTAGATTTCTGAATTTAAGGAAAAAAGACAATGCTCAGAGATACAACTGCTTTAACCTGAGGTATTTTGGAAGTAAACTTTCTAAGGCAGTTGATATTTTGTTATAAAATTATTTTTTCAAACCCTGCTTTAAGTTTGTTTTAAAATATTACAATATCTTTAATACTCTCAAGTGATGACTCATTTAGTCACAAGAGAAATTTCTTATGATAAAAGTTTTGATATTTTAGACTTGTGTTTTTTTTTAATGGGGTGAAAGATTTAACTCAGTCATAGAGATTTGTTTGAATGTCATGCATTATTTAAAGCCCACTGAGTTTCCAGCAGAGTTGCTAGTGTGTGATTATTTACGCTTGCATCTGCTGGTATCTGCTAAAACTTGGAATATCTGTAAGCTTGCTTATAGTTGGCACTTATATAAAACCTTGGGTGTTTTAAAAGCATTTTGAAATGAAGAGCATTTACTAGCAATGTTGTTGTTTGGGGTTTTTTTTTGTTTCTTTTTTGTTTTGTTTTTAATTAATACTTCCAAAACAAAATTTCATAATTGTTTTGTGTGCTTTTGATATATTGTAGCACTTTTATAATTCCATATAATATAGTTCCTTTGCTTTATTCTTTTGTATGAAGCTATGATTCTCTCCTCTTTCCC
>NW_009952803.1:150518-167089 GCF_000747805.2 Chaetura pelagica
CCCTCTTCTCAGTGTTTTGACTTGTGCAGTAGATATAGGTTTTTAAGCAATATCTGATCAGAAGATTTGTTTTGCTGTAGAGTGTGTCATAACTAAAACATACAATAAACTAGTTAGACTTTTTATTTTGCAGAAATTTCTCGGGCAGATAATGATGTCGGAAGGAAAGATATGGGCGTAAATTCTTGCCATTGTACTTTGGTATGTTGCAATAAAACATGCAATAAGGTCTTTTATATTGGGAAGGGTGATTTGCAAGACAGATCACAGTTCTTCAGAACTGGACTTATAGTGGCAGAAGAGGTTATTAAGTTGCCCTTCTCATAGTTCTGTCATGTTCCATCAGCCTTCAAACATCCCAAAGGTATCAAAATAAATCCTGGGGCTCAAATAGTGTATTAAGAAGTATTGACCAAACAGACTTTCTGTTTTACCCAAAATGGTGATTGTGGGCTTTGCAAGGGGAAGGTTGTTTTAGACTCAAAATATGATTAAATAGGTTAAAAACATATTCACAGGTGGACTTCTTGTGAAAGTTTGGGGGGAGGGGGAGGGAAATCACTTGATTTTGTGGTTGAATACCACAAAGATACTCATAATCAGCCAATGGGGAATTTCAGTTAAAGAATTTAGGGCAACTGAAGTTACAAAGAACTCATTAAATTCTGAAATCTTAGAAGTACCTTATTGAATTTTTATGAAAACCTTTTGTTTTTCCAAAGCCTGTTAAGTGAAGGCGCCATTTAACAGTCTTGCCTAAGGTCCAGTCTAGGACCCAAGCCTGGAAATACATCTTTACTTTAAAGAATTTGTAGCATAAAGCTGTCTTTGCTGTATATCAGTTTGTGATAGGCAGTGAAGTCTCAACACCTCCATTTTTCTTCTTAAAATTTAATAATAGATATTCTTCTCTACCGTTTCACTATTGTACTTTATAATCATATTTTTGTTTATTCTCTGATACTGAGCACAGCAATGAAAAAATGTGATGATATGGCCATTCTGCAGTGGAAATCAAATATATTACAGGCTGTAGAACTTCAGTCCAGCACTTCTCTCCTTTAATTTAAATCTCAGTATTTTTAGATCATTGATGTAGTTAGTGGTTTCTAGTGCCAGATAAGACAGATTGTTTCACAGCAGGTAAACGCAATTTTGGATATTATAAAAGTTTTCTTAAAATCTTATTTGAACTTGTGTAGATGTCAATCTGTATAACATGATTTAAAGTACTCAAATAAAACCCTCGCTGGTTTTTTAATATCTATTTTGATTAAATACATATATATTTCTAGTTTAAATTTAATAGGACCTATTCCTTGGAGACATTTGGCTTGCATGTTTAATTTCTTCTTTGTGTTCGTTGTGCTCTTTTGTTTCTGTGCCATGAAGCTTTCTGGCTTGGTGTATATAGAACAGCCAGTTAGATTTTTAAGAAAACCACTTAACTCTCTCTCATACAAATGTAATTTCTTCCCTGAAAAATGCAAACAGATATTGAAACACTTTATCTGCCTTTTCTTTTGTTCACAATAGCACAGGGAGCCTGGAATTACCCACTGGAAAAGGCAAACGTAATGCAGAAGCCACAGGGTTTCTGGCAAGATGTTTTCAGAAGCCAAAGCTGCGGATCTATGAACTGCCACTGTCAGTTCTGTGAATCTGGGTTTCTGTCTTCTCCCTCTTGACAATTGTAACTGCTTTTGAAAAGGATTTCTTGTCTCTGGCCATTAGGATGACAGTATAAAATACCTGATTGGTACCTTATTGTTGGCTTTTTGTTTCTTTCTTCAGGAATTGATTGCAACGTGTACTGATTGTACTGATGCTGCTAATGAGGAAATGTGATGTATATCAGTACATAGTTTTAAGATGGGCTTTAACGTGGGGGAGAAGATCTAACAGTGTTTTTAGAGATGGCAAGGGAATTGACAAAAGCTATAAACATTTATTTCTTTGTTGTTTCTACAAGTGAGCATAAGCTGAGGATACCTAGCACTTAAGTGCTTGGAGCATTGCACATAAATGTGTAATGGTTTCATTGGCTTTTATAACATGCATTTAAACATTAGGCATTTTAACTTCTAATTTATACTAGTAATTGGCATTTTTCTTAATTTCCTTTTGAAACCTTAGCAGTGTAGATCCTTGAGTGCAATCCACATCATGCTTAAGGCTTCTTTTTGTAATGTGTGATATTTACTGCTTAACTGCGTTACCTGAGACCAGTCAAAATCGAACCAACAAAATGGGATTCATGAAATTGCTTAAAATAGAAATATGCATATAATAAAATGTAAAGATGACATTAAGTACAAAAATGTACAGTTTCTATATAGATACCTAGATATTTATATAAATTACATGTGCTCGTAGTTTCACTTTAATGTTAGCACAGTGAGATTACGTCTCTGCCTTAATCTTTTTCTTCAGAAGAGCAAAGTCAAACTGAGAAAAAAGGAGGATGTGGATCTAACAAGAAATAGTAGTTATTCTCAGGAGATCCAAAAATAAAATGAGGGATCTCCAGATTTGAGAATTGGCAAAACCTTGTATATACCTCTTGCAACATTTTAGAAAGAACAGTGGTGTCTAGCAAAATAAGCTTACTTGATGAAATGTTGTATATGTAAACTGTTCTTACTGGACCTTCTCCCCTAAGTCTATTAATGTCCAAAAGAAGCCACCGAATAAGCATTTATATTCCAATATATTTCCTGGTAAACACTGTAAAGAAAATTTAGGGGTGTTCTGGTGTTGATAAAGATACTTCAATAAAATAATATGTTAAAATAATCTTGGGAACTCTCTTCGGGTCTAGTCTCTCTTGCCTTTGGTAGAGGAGACTTGAGCACTAACTATGTAAATTGGTTGGAATATGAGCTTGAAAAACCTACTGTGCATTAAAACAAGCTTGATACCAATTGGTTTTGAATATGGAGAGTATAGTTGCACAGTTTCTAAGCAGCAAAGTTAAATAGAGGAGAAATCTATAATGTGTGGTGTGTTTCTTTGTTGTTGCTTTTTTCTTTTAAAAAACCCCACCTTATATAGATACATGGCCTAGGTTGTTTTTTTTTTTCTTTCTTTCCTTGGAAAGAACAACTTTTCTTTAGCTGCAGACTGGTTTGTTTGCTTTTTTCCTGGAAATGGTATTAGGGCAAATAGGAATAGCTACTATGTTTAATTCCAGTAATTAAAAGAGACTTTTGGAGGTAAATAGTGTGTATTTTTTTTCTTTCAGTTCTTATGTGAAAGCCTTTTGCTGTTTTGCCATGTTTATCTGCAAAGGCAATTGTAGCGGTTAAATGCAGGTCTGTTTCATCAGCATAGTGCTGCTTTGCTATTAGCAATTGTTTTCCTTTAGGGTTTGCCAATTAAGCTCACGCTGTTGAAAATGCACCTAATTTGTCAAGAAATGGCAGGATGAAATATAGGGGCCATTATATAAATTGGGAAAGAGAAAAATCAGGAAAAGCATATGTGAGACTTGGTGATACTTGGTCCCTTCTTGTGGTGTTTGCGTTCTGGCTCTGCCTCCCTCTCCTGCTGGTGATGTTGGAAGAAGTGTGAAGCAATTGGTCCTAAGTTACAGGTCGTCCATGTCCTGAGTATTATGTATTAAAAAAAAATAAAATTTTCTTTTAGGAGTACCTGCCCAGAAATTTCTATGCAAATACTATGTTAGTACTGTATAAAATTATTTTATTTGTTTTGTGTAGATTCCCCTGGCCACCTCCTTGGACTCGACTGTTTTGGCACAATTGGTTATTAGTGAATGAGGCATGATGGCTTAGCTGGCCTGTCATGAATTACCTGCAGTCTGCTTAGACCAAATTTTTTCAAAGCCATGTATGCTCAAAATGCAAACTTGTGGTGCTTGGATTTTCTAGTGAAGTCCTTAAGCTTTAGGAGGAACTGAGTAAAGAAATAGGTTAAGTTGAGCTTACAGTTCTTGTGTATAAAGCAAAATTGACTTAATCTGTGGTTACCTGAGAGGATAGAAATGTCAAAGAAAAGGCGTTGAAGGACAACTAGGGATAGCTTGACTGACAGAAAAAAAAATTTCAAGAACTCCTGCATTAAACAAACAAACAAAAAAATATGTTTTGCTCAAATTAAAATTAATGTGAGCTATAAATTCTTTCAGAATTCATTATTTGTAACAGCATATCATGGTGTACTACAGTCAGCTTGAATTTTCTCACCTAAACCATATTTGGATACCTGTAGTCCCACCACTTCAGTCTGTGGCAGCTCCTTGGCTCTGCAGCAGCTCTGGGTTGCCCTTAGTGCTGCTGAGACCCTGCTGTGAGGTTCATTTATGCTGTGGTTTTGATCAGTGTTACATACTGAAATGACTGTTACTTCTGGGATATCCTTACTGATATTTGCTGTCTTTAAACTGGTTTTAGTGTTTGTAAAAACACAGCTTCTATAGTGCGTGCACTGCTGTACACCTCTGGGTGGACAAATGTTGGTATGCAGTACAGTCCTGGTGGAGGAAGAGCATGAGAGAGCTGTAAGGAGATGTTAAAACATATTGTCAATAGGTAAAAATTAGACTAGATGTGGATAGTAGCAGAAATAGTGTATATCTGTTTAACTGGCGATTAAAAGGAATTGGCTTCTTTAAATGTAACAGCAAATAATGAAGTGATGTAGAGTAATTTCCCACAGGAAGAGAGAGCTATTGAGAAATCAGGAAAGCTATTTAAAATAAAGGACAACTATTGGCACAAGAAGAAAAATGTATAGTGTATTTGATGTCTACAGTAGGGCAATGGAGAAGGTGTCCTGGCAAGGCGTTGAGGAACATCCTTAAAATAAGATCATTAGAGCATTCTCTCTAGACTCCCACTAATCTGAAAATAAAGCTATTGAACTCTAAAGAGGACTTTGTAATACAATTGTCTCTGATAGCTGAGAAATGGACCTAATTATCTGGGAGGATGTGTTGCAGTCCCCCTTTCCCTTTGAGGTGTGTACTTGCCTATTGTTTTCATTACAGGATTTGAGGAAAATTACTTTCATGTATTGGAAGTAGTCTTATGGGCATTGAAAGGATGGCTGGGAACCACTGTGTCTCTGTGTGTGGATTCATAGGAGCTATGCTATTTTCCACCAACTAACAGTGAGACCAGTTAATTTAATGACTGCGATATCAGAAATTTGTGTTTATCTCTGGGAATGAGATAAAATTTGGCATGTATCTTTGAAAGGCAGGAGGTGGTGTAGAAGGCTGGATGAAAGCAAACAACTTGTTCCAAGGGTGCTTGGATTTGTACCTCTGATTAGCTTGTTAAAAGTTTGGGTGTTACTCTGTTCTTAGTAAACTTGTGCAATTGACTTTTATTAGCTAGATCACTCAAAGCCTTCTAGCTTTTCATGCTGATCCTGGAAGACTTCAAATGGTCAGTGTGACATAAAAGAGCATTTTCAGAGCCTTTTCTTAAGTATTAAAACAAAACAGGCTTTCCCTATGGGCCATCTGTATTTATTTTCATAGGTAGAGCTCCTAGCTTTGTGGAAATACAACAAGCTAGAGGGAACATTATTGTCATTACTTGGCTGAAGATGATGACATTGATGTGAGGTCTTCTGACAGGGGAATAAAGCAGAAAATAAAGTGGAAAATATCAGGAACAAGAGGATCCTGTTGAAAAAAGGAATCTCGTGTAAAACTCAAAAAACTGCTTTGTTTCTGGGATTTAGGTGTTTGGTTTGTTTGGTTGTTATACTGTTCTCATCCCTGCTGTAATTTGTAAATGCTGGGTTTCTCATGCAGGTTGGGAGGAAAGCCAGTGCAGTTTCAAGGTAGGTGATTCAGCTGGGCTGCTACTCTTTTAAAACAGCTGATTGTTGCATAAGATCTGGAATCTGACCCGATATATATCAGTCCACCCCATTTGCACCAAATTTGACCACCATTGCCAGTGATGGTTGTTTGCTGGCCTTCTTAGGGTGAGTCAGTGGCCTCTGCACTGTGGCTGGTAGACAGATGCTCATGTTTCTGTATCTCCTGGAAAAAAAACTGTCTGCTGAGAGTCTCTGTAAAAGTGCCAGCATTAAATGAGTATAAATAACTTTTTACCCACAAAGGTCTGTGGCACAAAGGAGCAGAAAATGTAAGCAATTGCTTTATCTGTTTTTGTACTGATGATGGAGAGGGGACGAAGTGAAGACAAGAGGAGGAGAGAAATAAAATGAGGGTTCAAAGATTTCCTTTAAAAATACTTTTGCCCTTGTTTTCTAAGGTTTAGTTTTCAGTCTTTTGAGAGTCAGTGAACCTGCAGGATTCCTCTGATTTCATAGCCTTAATTCATATTTTATTTTTTACTTTTTTTTTTTTCATAGTAAAGCATTTTGGTGTAAGAGCGTGCATGGATTATTATCTTGCTACGCTATATACAGCAGCAGACTTGGCGTACAAGTGCATATGTGTTTATGTGGGAAATGTGGGAAGATGGTGCAAAGGAGCACAGAGTACCGATTAGATAATGATGTAGGTCCTGAAGACTAGGACTGACAACTGAGTAGTAGTGTATTCAAACAAAAAGTTTAGGATTTATTCTTCTTGCCTTTTGCCGGTTCATTGGCGAGGTGGTGGTTGGTTTAGTTTTTTTCTTTGGTTTTTGGGCAATAGATTTAGTGTCCTGAAGATTTTCTTTGAAGTTACCACAGAGAGTTGAAGGTTTTGTTTTTGGTGTGAAACTTGAGATTTTAGTAGATTTGCTTGATGCTGGGAACTGGAATGTTTAATGAAGTGTCAAATAACACAAAGTTTATGCTTTAAGCCATGGGAGTTTGGCAACATTGAGGGCTGTGTGTACTGAGTATCTTAAGATAATGCCTTAGTCAGTTTCTAGGAGTCTGAGTTAGTTAGCAATGATGAGTCAAAGCTATCTTTATATGTATGAGGTGTACATATTGCATAGTGGAAGTCATGACTAACATCTCTGCTCATGGGCTTGTTCTGTAAGCCATTCATATGAGTGAAGAATCACTGTGGGATGAGAAGGATCCTGATTTTTAGGTACCTCCAATGTCAGCCAATTTTCAGTTACAGGAGGTGTTCCACCTCAAATTATTTTACTTCTGTGCTGAGCAGCTTTATTTGGAGAAAAAACCAAAACATTGAGTTTCACTCTGGCAAGTTTCTATCCTGACTGCTGGTGTTGCTTGCTCTTGTTGAGCACTTTTGGCTGTTTGGCTCCAGAATCTGCTTGTCTTCTCTTCTGAGAGAGAACGTGTTGATACTGGGAGGATAAGGATGTCAAAAAACCTGCTTCAGTATGTGATACCTTTTGAGACCATCAAAACATTTCCTGATATATAATACTGAAAGGGCTTATTCTGCTGTGGTGGACTCTTAGAGTTTTGTCAGATATGTCTCTGTTTAATTTCAGTTGACAGTCAGTTTTCAGATACTCATTGAGAAGGACTGTCTAATGTTTTCAATCATTTTCCTATTCTGTGCTTTTTTTGACAGCTCTCCTTTTGAGCATAGCTTTTAAACTCTTGTGTTAAATTAAGTGTATTCCTTCCCGCAGACTTTTCTTGGAATCCATGTGGTATGTTTGGTATGAACATAAATGAACATGGGTGTCTGCTTCCGTCCGTTTCTCTTCGAGCTCTGGCAGTAGCTGCTTAAGCTCAATATTTATCTTAGCTTCTACAGTGAAAATCCTGTAAATACAAAAAGTAGTTTAAGAAAAAAAACACTATAAATCCTGCACGGGCAGGTTATATTTCTATTAAAGTGGTTCTACAAATGGCTTTGTGGGCACTGTTATTTTTCTGTTTCATTGTGGGGTGTGATCCTCAAGTTCCTTTAAAGAATGAAATGCTGAAGATTGGCTGCAAGCTCCTGTAGACCGCTTCTAAGATCCCAGCACCCCTATAAAGTGTTGCTCCCTTGCAAATAAAGAAGGTGGTTTTTTGCCTAGCAACAAGTTTTATGGTTTCTACCTGAGGATCAAAAACACAAGTGCATTTGTTCATCCTTTTGCGTCACTTTGGTACTGAAGATTTTGACAGTCAAATTATTGCTGACATTTCTGTTGATGTGCAAGAAAGCGAATAATCCAGTATGTTTTTCCCATAGCAGTGCTGTCACTGCAGGACTGACAATAATAAGAAGTACATTCATCACTTAATAACCAAATATCCTGGAAACGCATGGAAAACAGAGGTGTATTTTCAAAGAAAATGTCTCACTTTTAATGGCTATTTTCTGACTGGTTCCTTTTTGCTATTTGTACTCTCCCTGAAGTATTTTATAGAAATGAGCCTGTTTGAAAACCCACCCAAACAACCAGAAGTGAATTTTACGTATTGTAGGATGTAAGTGATTAGTCATCACTTGTAAATTGCCCAATTGAGGAGGAGGAGGAAATTTATATTAAGGGAAGGTGAAGAACTTGATTTTGACTGCTATATGTCTCAGTTCTTCCTGCCCTTCCCCCCCCCCCAAGATAATTATGAAGGAATTTTTATTTATTTATTTTTTAAAATCATCCTAAGAGATACTGTCAGCAGGTTTGAGAAATGATAGCTGCAGACTGTAAGCTTATTTTCCACTTGCTTATGTTTCCTTGCTGAAATTTATGGGATTCTTTTGTCTTATTTTAAGATTCTGTGGTCATCTTGTGCATTGCCAACGAAAAATGATGTTGGCATTGGAGATCTTAAGTGTAACAGCATGAGGAACTCAGTTTATAAAGGTGTATGTCTTTGGTAAAGTATGATAAGATTATGTTGAGCATCTGTGGCACAAGACCAGAAATAGTTTATTGGAGTCTTGACAGATCTCTTCACTTGCTGGATATGATACCGTTTGGTTGGTTGGTTTGTTGCCTGTTTTTTCTTTTGCTTTGTTTGTCTTATGAACAGATAATTCAAAGCACATGGTAACATTTAATAATACTGAAATAATACTTTTATGTCCTGATTTTGGTCTATTTTTCAGTTAGTTTTGGAGGTTTCTGATGGTAATGTTCTGTTCCCTGGCTGGCTGTTTTCCAAGTGAAAGTGAAATTCATTGTATTTCCTCAGATTTTTGGTTTTGGTTGTATTTTATTTTTTTGTCTCTTTTTCGGAAATGTGAAGACAAGCATTAATGGGAGGGCTAAAGGTTTTTAAATCAGTAGTTAATTCACTCTTTTCTCTCTTAGTATTGGCTCCATGAAATACATTTGCATGTGCTTGAATGCTTAAGCGAAATTTTCCATATTGTTTCTTTGCCACTACCATCATGATCATATGTTTATCATTGAGTTAAAGTTTCTGAAAACGTCCTGCAAGAAATGATGAAAAGCAAGTGGGAAGACATACTCTGTACAGATGCTCTTTGCATTACTGTGTACAAATTCTTAAGTGATTTGAGGAAAGTTATTCAATTTTATGTACATAAATTTATGGGCTGGCAGTGGTAGTTTATAGAACAGCCTGCTGGTCTCCTCTGTGTGACTGATCTCCGAGAGAGCAGGTCTAGATTTTGTGAAAGGCTAAATTACATGTCTGGCATATGAAATTCAGCTCTCTCAACGTGGTGAGTTCCAGTTCACTGCCACATACTGTACAGCAATTGCAACCATGTGCAATTTAAAATGTGCCTCAGAAACAAGGAGTCTAATATTAGAGTGAGATGATTTTCAGATTATTTTTTCCCCTCAAGTAGCATGATACGTATTTCCGCCTATTTGCCTTTTTTGTGTCTCTGCACTGATTGCTTCAACCATGATTCATGAGCAAGCCTTGAAAAGTGGTGCCTGTTGTTTCAAGACCTAGTTTCTTTTTCAATAGTGTTTGACTATTGAGATTTTAATTGGAGCAGAAGCTGTAGTTAAAATCAGGCAAGTCCCTTTTTCTCATATCCTTATTGATTTCTGTTGAAGCAAACAGATGAGCTTTTATATAAATATGTATATATGCTTTTTTTTTTTTAATGAAAAGTGCTGGAATTCACTAAAAAAGGTTAAAATTTATGTGAGTAATCTTCGATGCATAATGCAATTGTTAATTTTAGCTCCTTGCGTAGGAGCTGTTGTGATTTGAACAGCCGGCTCTAGCATTCATTAGAGAAGAAGCAGGCAGTTTTGAGACAGGTGGAGCTGGATCAAGCTGTGCAAGTGATTTGCTTGAAACTGGTCATTAATATTAGAAATCCGGTCCTATCCTTTGCATCCTTACCTTTTACCATGATCGTTACCATTGTTATTATTTACTTTTCGTCTCTTTCCAGGTTGACTATGATCCATCAAACTCTCTGAAGGACCAGCATGGAGATTGGCACTCTGAACTGTTAATGGGGACATGGGACTCAGGTTGTCACTGATCATTTATGTGGACTTAACCAGTGAAGAGCAACAGAAGACCCTAAAAAGGCAGTGGGAATTATAGTGGTTTTTCAGGTAAATGGCTTCTTTGGTGCAGCTGAAAAACTAGGAGTGTAATTGTTTTTGTGAACACTGTAAGCATGTAGATGAAAGGTGGGGTGACGTGCCCATGAAGAACTTGTGCATGCATGTGCCTTTCTTGATAGAAATTCTGAACAAATTAAAGGCTATTTAATAGACCAGTTTCAGGTCTTGCTGTTCATCGTGTCTTGAATTTTTAGCAAAGCGGTTCAAGTTTTGTTTTTAACTGCAGAGTCACCATGGGACTTCCTGGGAAGGGTGGTGGGAGGAAGGAGAACAACTTGAAGCTTGACTTGGCTTACTGTGAACTAATTTGTGAGCTTCATATTCCAGTTGGTTTATTTGTGAACCGTGTAGTTTCATGTGAAATTCACGACCCTTCTCAAACGAGGTTACACAGGAAAGGTTTTATAGTTTTATTTGCTTACAGTGGCAAAGCAAAAGCAAAAAATTGAAGTTTTTAAAACTCAGTGTGTCTTATTTTTTCACTTAGAGCTAAAAAAAATGAAGGTGAGATCAGTTCTGTTGAATGTTAGTAAGAAGCTGTAAAAAGAAACATGGCAAAGTGTGATTTTTGCTTAGCAGCCACTGTTTCATTGTTCAGAAGTTGCAAGATACTGCAAAAAACCCTCTCTGAAATGTAACTCCCATTCTCAACTGCAGTTGTTTTTCCTGACTTCTTAAGCCAAATGGATGAGGAAAGAAAAGTTAAATTATTCATGAGTCTCATTTGACAATTGATCAGTGGGGGAGGCTTCAAGAGGGAGCTGGGGGAGAGAGAGAGAAAATAATAATAGGCTTTAACTTTGAAAAGACTTTAAAGCTTCTGTACAACAACCCATTGTGAGCTGAGAGTAAGTGCAGTTCAGTTAAGGTATCTTCATTAGAAATACCTGCTAAGGGCTTCCTGTAGGATTTTCACAGTGCTGGAGAATGACATAGGGTTTGGGAAGAGGCTTATGATTTTAATAATGGAGCTGTCTCTGATGCCTGAAAATGCTCACCCTGGGAGCTTTATTGCTAGATTTAGATTTCATATTTATATTGAATTGTTATCTCAGCAAATATATATATACATATTTGAACTGGTAGTGAGCACCATGAGCTTCTGCAGTGTACAGAAACCATGGTTGACTGCTAAAACCGGTATGGTTCTCATGCTTGACTTTTATTTCTGGTTGTGCTGTCTGTTTGGCTATTTTTAATTAAAAAAAACAATAATAAATCCCCCAAAATTAGAGAAGGGGAACACTGAGATGCAAGAGAGCTGGAATTCTGAATGGGTCCTTCCTGCCTGGCGCTGCTGAGCTCTGTAGTGGAGGATCCCTCGTGATCCCGCTTTTTGGCAGTCCCAGGGCTGGGCTAGAAGAGACAGGACTGGGGAGTCACAGCACCTTACTTTACATCTGCTTGCCTTACCAAGAGGACTATTTAGCTCAGAACTCTGCTTGTTTAACCTGATGCAATTCTGCTGTTACCCAATATTGTCAACTCATTACATCTCTTTTGCTGAGACATAGGTAGATTTCTATACCTGAGCTGCATGTTTTGCTTTTTATAACAAAGGAAATGAAATAACTTACTTGGGCATTAAAAATCAATAGATTGACCCCAGATGTTTTTTTGTGTGTATGTGTTTGTGTTGTGATGTCTTGACCCTTCAGGTCACCAAATCTTGTTATTTTAATTTCTGTCTGGAAGAATGTCTGAGCAAGGTAAATTGAACCAGGAGACAGCAGAAGAAACTGCAAAAGAGCAGGAGTCTGCCCTCTCTGAAGTGAACCCGGACAACTGTATCCTTAATAAATCTGAAAGCTCAGAAATAGAGGAGAAGGAGGAGAAGCTGAGCGATGCCAAAACAGACCTGCAGGTAAGACAGGAATGGTGAATGAGCACATTTAATATCAGTGTGTTACCATTGTCTTTCCACATCTGTGATCTCTTTAATTTCTTATGCTTTTCTTGGTTTTTCTCTTGTAATTTTAAGCTGTCTCTCTTATTTAGGTTTTATGAGTCATTTTATCTCTCTATAAAATAAATGCTGTTACTTGTTACACTTTTCAAGCTATTTAGGCTTCTGTCCATGTTACTAATTTTTCTGAGAAGTTAATTCCTAAACATCTGTCTTAATGCTTGGTGAAATATTTGAGTTTTTTCCCTCTTTGGGGATTTAGAAACTACCTTGATCTCATGAATTTGCAGGTAATGCTAATGAATAATTACTTAATGTGTGGTTTGGTTTGTAGGTGTTACTGCCAACAAAAAGTTGTTATGCAAAGCCTAAGAAGGTAAATTGATAAGAAGACTATCGGATGAGGGGGTTTTAAGCCTTTTTGCTCAATCGAATATAAAAATAAAGGGGGAGACTACAATTTAAGAGGAATTTGGAGAGGGGGAGCATTTACTTAAGTATGCCTTTTCTTACATTCTTATATGCCAAATTATGGAACGTTAAGCTGGTGTGTTTTTGTTGTTTCTACCTGTTCTTAAAATGAATAGAATTAGCAGAGATGATTCTTGGTTTTCCCTGATTTCCAGCCTGGGTTTGGGGAAGTTGTTTTTGCAGTCAGCAACTGAAAAAATTGCACTTTACAAGTGATTTTTATCTCTCTGTTAATATCACTTTTGTCTAGCACAGTTTCCACTGAAGTGATAACTGCTTCTCTTTTTTGTACCCAGAAACGAGGTGCAAATCAGAACCAGCAGAAGAAGAGATCCAAGGTAAGGGTCTATCTCTATTTGGAATGCATGTCATGGTAGGATAAATAATTTCAATCAACAGTCTGTCTGCAGTTGAATTTATGGCCTTCCATCACTTGTGTAGTGGTTGGGGTGTTTGGGGTTTTTTTGTTTTATTTTTTTTCCTCCCTCCTTTACTCCATAATCTAGTTACATAAAGGTAGAGCAGTTTCTCTAGGTGAAATGTGTCAGGCTCCTCTTCATTTATGCATCATACTTTTGTGCTGCTGGACTGGCTGTTTGTGTGTTAGTGTTTGTGCTTTAGTGTACCACAGGGGAAGGAAGAAACTCAGTCCTTTTGCTTTAGTAATTATTTTTTTTGTTTTGCTTTTATTTCAATTGACTAATCTTGACATCAAGAAGGAGAGAGATTGGCTAGCTCCCTAAGGGGAGTGGAGGTGGGAAATGAGCTTCCAGGAACCAAAAAACTCACCCCAAACTGTCTTTTAGTTTTCCAAGCATGTTTTATTGTTCATGTTCTTTGAATGTAACACTACTAAAAGGGGGGTGGGAAGGAACAACCAAAAGCAAACAAACAAACAAAAAAAATCCAAGCAAATTACAGAAGGAAACTTGGAGTTTATGTTCAGTTGACTTCAGTACTGGATGATGTTTGTTGCTGTTAGAACTGTAGCAGAAGTTATGAGCAAAAAGAAACCTACTCCTGTGTGGCAAATGGTTCCTTGCTTAGAATTGTGTTCTATCTGCACTGAAGGCAGATAACGTTTTGCTGGGTGGGTAGTAAATATTTGCAATATTTAGGGAAAGCTAATGTATGCAGTTTATGTGACTTGGGGTCAATAGTAGTGTTCTCTGTTTTCTTTTCTTTCTCTGTTACCCAGTCAGGAGCTAAAGGAAAACTCGTCCGGAGTCTTGCTGTGTGTGAAGAGTCATCCCCTCGTTCAGGAGCGGAAAATCTTCATGATAATCAGGTACACTTGCAATCATTGCTGTTAGCTGCATGTTCAGTTGCATGATTACGTTACTTAATTGGGAACTTAATTATGTCTTTCTTGGGGGAAATAATTACATCCAACAATGAATATGTTTTTTTATGAAGTTGTCTGGTTTAGCGTGAACTTTATTTTGCAATATTAGTTTTATACTATATCACAGGGTGTTGTTTGCTTTTTTTTCCAGACCCCCTGAAAATTTCAGCAAATGGAAAAGAATTCAAAAGAATTTAGATTTTAAAAATTAAAATACTAGTACCATTCAAAAAGAATATTAATATGCTCTTTTCTCTAAGGCTATCTCTTTTGAGGCTGCACCAGATTCAGTTAGGAATATACTCTGGTTTCTGGTTCCTCTGACATTCCAGTTCATGTTAGTTTCCCCTTTCACATAGAATTCATAGGTCCTCTGCTCACTAAAATACCGTGATGGAGCCAAGGATGCCTCCTACAGAATGGAATTCATTTTCTAATCTCTTGATGTAGATTTTCTGGTATCAAAAAGCATGTATCTGAGTTTATTTGTACTGGTAGTGTTGTATTTCCAGCAGCTGCTAGAATTCTGTCCCCTGCACCCCTCACCTCAATGACACTGGTGGCAGTCTTTGTAGACTACATTAAAAAAAACAACAACAAAAACAACCCAGAAAGCAAATAAAAACCTCAAATATTCTTCTTTGCTTGCCTGGTAAGAGCAAAGCTTTAAAAAAGAACAAACCAAAATATCGTGAGCACTGCCTATAATTTATGAGATGTTTACGGGCAAATGAGATCAGCCATCAAGAGAGTGACTTCTTGTGAGCTTAGCACAAAAACAAAAAAACACATGTAAGTGTACTTTCTCACTGTTTCCTCTGTTGACTTGAAACAAAGTCTGACTCTCCTCTTAGTTCTTAAGTATGGAGAGATTGTTCTAATTTTTTTTTAAGTTTTTCTTGAAATACCAAAAAGCAGGTTGTTTTAGCTAGGGGACGTCTACATGTTCTACTGCTCTACAATGATGCTTATGCAGTAGATGGCCAGTTTATTTTATCAGTTGTTCTGTTGTAGTTCTACACTTCCAGCTTACCTTGCGTTACCGAAGATACGTGGCTTTTGTTCTGCTTTCATTTGTATTTTCTATTGCTTAATGGAGAATTAAAAGGAGAATATAAAGAGATTGTATTAAGCATCGCATGGTAGTTTATAATGTACTGCACAGGACCTGTATTAAATGTCAGAGAGACTGGCAGGTTTTGAGGCAAAATCCCTGTCTGGATTGCATTCCAGTGCCAGGTGGAGGAGGTGTTCCTGTTACACACAGCCTCCGGTCTTACCTGATTTTCACCAGCCACAACAAAGATTTCTGTGACCATATTGAAACACGGGAGATAAAAATGCCTCCCTGGACACCAGATTCCATTTCCTAAAGTCACAATTGGCTTGTTGCAATTAATTAGATAGGAAATGCACTTTTGCTGTCTCTGATCTTTTACTAATTATCAATATGGCTCAGCTTTGCTGTGAGAAGCTGGACCTGCAGCTCCTCCTTGAACTGGCTGAAGGATACAGAAAGTTTTGTCCCAACTTAATTGCTTTGCTTTCACTTCATAGGAGAAAAAGCTTATTTTAAGTTTGGATTTTTTTTAATTATTATTTTATCTTAATGGTTTACAAAGCACAGGGAATTACCAGAGAATGTACGGTACATTGCCAGAACTACTAAGTATGGATTGTACTGCAGACTCGATGTTTGTATTTATATTTGAATACTTGCCTTCATTTTCCTGTATAGGGAAAAACTTGTTTACCTGTATTACTTGATCTTGAACGCTTACTTGATGGTTCACTATGTCCTTACTGAAAAAGAATGTTGCCTTTAATGTTATACTATTGACCAAGAGGTGTATTATTGCAATTTGAACATTTATTTTGTTGTTCAATATACTTACCTTGTATCAATGTATTTATTAATATTGTATTTTATTATTGAGAAAAATAAATAAAAATCTAAGAAAATCCACAGTAGCTTGCTTTCACGTCTCTACAGCCCTTTTGTGTTTCTTCTGGTGCATATATATAAGTATTGTTACATGTAAGAAAGTATCTACTGTGTGTTAATACGTGTGCTTATGTGTAAAGTCTGTTGTTTTTCTTTTTGTAAGTGCATTTTAACAACCACTCTGAAGGTTAGCATTGAAGTCCTGGGAATAGCATGGCCAGTACATTTTTCTCCTGTTTTGAAAAGCTAGTGGTACAGTAGCCCTGCTCTGGGTAGGGCAGGAAATCTGTTACCCTTCGGGACCTTTTGGCAGTAGGTGGTCCAAAGTTTGGTGTTTGAATAAGAAATTGAACTGCCATTTGAAGTGAAAGGAAGCAGCCATAACATTAGTCCTCTTGAGTGCAACTGAGCAAAACATGTTAGCAAACATGTTTCTGTGTAGCCTTATCTTAAATGACCAGGAGTTCCCACTCTTTC
>NW_009952803.1:167115-228948 GCF_000747805.2 Chaetura pelagica
TCAGCCAAAACTAACAGAAGTAGGGATTAAGGACAGTAGGTCAGGTTAAATTTTCACTCTAAGGCTTTGTTTCTCTTTCATGGTGCTTTTCATCTCAAGTCTTTTGTGCCACATTTGAACTTCACAAAAAGTTGATAATGAGTAAGCTGAGAAACTACTCAATTTCTGTCTTACTGTGGCATGTTTATGCTAATATCTTGTTCTGTTAGGATCTTGTCTTACATGTTTTGTGGTGGCTAATGTGTTAAAAAAATCGGAAACATAAAATTTGTAATGATTATTGAAGGCATCTTTTGAATTCGTAGTGGTCTGGTTGCTTAAAAAGCCCACCCCATTAAAGCTTTGTATTGATCTTTTGGTATGCTAGTAATACTATATTTGAAAACTTTTGAAGAAAGGGAATATATTCGCGTTCAAGAACCTGATTTACTCCAGTGTTGGTAAATTTTGTTTTCATTAACATGATGCCAAAACATCAGGCACGCAGAACTCTCCTCTATTAA
This sequence comes from Chaetura pelagica, assembly GCF_000747805.2. Taxonomy (NCBI): domain Eukaryota; kingdom Metazoa; phylum Chordata; class Aves; order Apodiformes; family Apodidae; genus Chaetura; species Chaetura pelagica. Next base: position 167,619 of record NW_009952803.1, read on the forward strand.
AGAAAACTGCATTACCAGGGAGTTTTGCAACGCCTAAATTGAAAGGTGCATTTTTACACTATTTAAGTATATAATATTATTTTGGCCATTTGTTTTCAGAAGACCATGAACACAGAAGCATGCTTTCTTAAATTTTGTCCAACCAGATAGGTATTTCTTGAAATTCAGAAATTATGCCATGGTAACTTCAAAAGAAAACAATTTGTGTTTGGTTAAAGCCAATATAAAGTCACGTTTTAAGTCAGGAATATCAAGTTCTTTAAAGCTAATTGAAAAACACAAACCAGCTTGAATTCTCAATTTTAATTAACTTCTTAAAGATGAAGCATGTTTTCAAAAGGGGACTCACAGTCTCTGAAATACTGAAGTTTTGAGCATAAAACTTGTGATGCCTTGAGAAGTTAACATACCACAACTTGTTTGAAGATCACAGTGCACGCTTCAGTACTTTTAGTAAGGGCATGTTTGTATATGTCTTCAAATAAAACGTACCTTATAAGCTAGAAGGCCTTCTTGTATACAACTGAGCATAGACTTTTCTTATATTCTTCTACTACTAGAGTCTGAAAGCTCAGTCTGGCTGATACTGCACTTCTATTTGCCAAACAGTTCATATGAACCTGCAGGTTTTTTAGTCAGGGGAAGAAAAAAAATTACTTTTTTTTTTTTCAGGTATCTATCCACCAATTGTAATTTAATGTGTTGGATTTACTAAATTATAAATTTTCTGAAGAAAGCCCCCACAAAATGTATTTCACTGTTCTAACATGACTTAAGTGTGAATTACTGAAGTGTATAATAATACAGTGCCTTTAATATAGGTAGACTAAAAGCTTATAGTATTCAAACATTAGGGCAAAAATACACTTAACTGCTAGCATTTGGCCTCTAAGATGTCATTATTGCCTTGGAAAAAATAATTTTTCAAATAGGAAAGAAATGTATCTGGCTTCAGCTTTTCTAGCTACATACAGTTGAATGAAAATCTCTCCAGGCTGGAACCCATGGGCGGCTTACTGAATCTGGCTGTAAGTTTATCTTTGTTGTTTTTTTTCCCAACAGGAATCAATCCAACTACAGCTTTCAAGTTTTCCTAGCTTGCAAGAAGAAGATAAATCTAGTAAAGATGACTCCGAGAAAGAAAAAGAGAAGGATAAAATTAAAGATAAAAACAGTGAAAAGAACAAGATCAGAATGTTATCAAAAGGTGAACTTAAAAATATTTAAATAGCTATAATTACTGTTACAAAAAGGATATTTTTTTACAAGTGTGCATTTCTTAATATATCAATACACAGCAGAAGAGTTTTCATACACTGAGAAAATTCTGAACCTGAAACGTGTGTGCATGCGAGTGTTTTTCATACAAACACCAGTTTTGAAGTAAAGAAACCTTCCAAACCAAGGTTTGGTATTGGAGGTTATTATTTTTCTAGAATGTAAAATCATTCTTTTGAATACTTAACCATGTTGCTATAAACACATTTACAATTGTGTGATGATACAGTAAGATGACTGTAAGAATTTAATACACTGTTTTCTCTGTTAATGATGATATACTGACATCATTTGTACAATACAGGCAACAGAGAGTAATACTCCTTATTATTGCTCTTCTCATATGGAAAATTTATCTTTAATGCTGTAATGAAATCCACCCATGACCTTTAACCTGCACTGCACATTGCAATCTGCTATTTTTACCTACTAAGTCTTCTTCAGAAAAGATCTTATATCTGAATTTGGGTTTGTTTTATTTTAATTGTTTTATGAATCCATGGTAGAAAGACTACATGGCAGTGTAGTCTTTCAAAAATAATCATTGCCTACCTGGGTTTGGCAGCTGGTGTGAATTGTCAGTTGGCTTCAATAAACTCTCTCAGTTCATGCCAGCTTGAGGATCTGTGTGTGTTTTTGAGTCAGGCAATACAGCAATGCTGAAAAATTAATTCTGACTAGTGTCACGCATCCCTGTTACCCACCCACTCTCGTGTGTCACTGGATATCAGTCTTTTAATGCAAATAGAATTCCCACTGGCACGATGCTTCATTTGCCATGTGTATGACATTTATTAAGTGATGCAAAGATAAATGATGAATAGAACTTTTTAAAATTTTTTTCCATTGTTAAAAACTTGATTTAGTAGTTAAAAAGAATACCTTGGCAGAGTCTTGAATGGCATTGAAGGTTTCCTGTGCTTTTCACATGACCAGCAGTTTATCTTGGCATCTAATAGTGGTCCTGTGTTCTCAACAGAACAGTGCAGAGGAACTGTTAATATCAAGCCCATGTTTCCAAGCCTCTTGGGTGAACTCTAAGGGAACATTTTCTTTCAGAGCATATGCTTTCACATTTTCTTTCAGGGCATATGCTTTCACATTGTTGCTGGAAAACTGATTTTTGTTTATAGAATAGCATAATCGTAATTGTTGAAATGAAACAAATGAGCAGGGGTGTTTGTTTTTATTTTTCAGATTGCAGTCAAGAGTATACAGACTCAACAGGCATAGATTTGCATGAGTTTCTCATTAACACGTTAAAGAATAATCCCAGGTAGGTATATTTTGCAGTAGAGCTGACACTGCTCTTACTATAGCTAGTGGTCTTTGAGCTCTTGTAACTGTATACAATTATAAAGGAAAATGTAAAGGAGGCAGGCTGTTAACTAAGTAAAAAGCTATAAGATTCATCACCTTCTCCCCAGTCCAATCACCTATTTCTTAATTTAATTTTCAGTAACATCTGGTCTTTGTCCTTGCCTTGTTGCATACAGCTCTCTACATCATGTTAGCAGTAATGTATTATAACCATTGCAGATGGAGATTTATAGCTTTCTTTTGGCAATGCTGTACACAATGAAAATCCTCTGCACAGTGCCAGATTCTGCTCTTGGTATTGGAGCAACAAGCTCATATCACCCTTCAATTTGCCTCTAAATGTCTAAGGAAGGATTTGTAATGTTTCTGTACGTTGTGATTTTAGCATTCATTTCAATTGAAGCTGTTAAATAGGTACTGTGTAATTCTGCAATTACAGCAGAGCTAGCAAGAATTGGGTACCTAGCAACTTGCTTAACCTCTTGCATAGACGATGGAAGGTCCTTGTGTTGTTTTATCTGCACAAAATGAGCAAGTTCAAAAGAACGAGAGTGATGGACGCTATCAAGCTTAGGAAAAAAAGTGTGTGTGGATATATGCTGGGGAAATTTTTCAGTGGCTTTAGCGGGAAAGAAAGGGGAGGTGTAAGGAACACCTGAGACCTTCCATTTAAAACCAGAGCATTTTGATGGAGAAATGCTGCAGCATTGCCTCCTCGGAGCCATAGTTCAAGGGCGTTGTTCTCCATTGTGCTTCTTAACTAGATTAGATGTGCCCAGGCTCCTCACCTACAGATTAATGCCTCATGGAAGGTACGTCTCAAGCAAAATGTTGAGTTTCTGTGGGTAACAGCTCCTCTCATCAAAGAGCTAGGTTAGCTGGAAATCTCATTTTCCATCCAAAAAGGGTGAAAAAGGACTAAAGGTATCCATAGCAGTCAGTCTTTATGTGCAATAGGTTGATCACCGCCTGGTGTGGCTGGAAGCAGACTCAGACCATCGGGAAGAGCTACCTACATCTGTCATGTACATCAGTGTAGCTGCAGCAGAGCAGGCTGCAATCTTCTCCAAGTGAGCCAGGGCTAAAACTCCTTTCATTTTTAATCAAGGTGGCTGACAACGCTTTTGGAATTGCCTTACAAACTTTGATATATTATTTTTTTTCATCTAAAATGTCTGTTGGTAGTTGATGCTACAAATCCTTGCTTTTCTTTTACACAGGGACAGAATGATACTCTTGAAGATGGAACAGGAAATTATTGATTTTATTAGTGACAACAAGTAAGTCAAGTTCCCTCCTTGGTTATCAAGTCATGTGTGCATGTTAGCAATGTGAGCTGTGTGAGGGATGTGCTCATATGGACTGCACTGGCACACTGCAAGGCCGGGCTTTTATCTCCTGACCTGTGATGGTACTGCTTAAAATATAGTGTGTATATATAAGTTCTTTCTCTTTTCATTGTGTCATCATTGCATTGGCTTTGCTCATTTAGGTAAAAAAATGTAATTAAAGCTTTCAGTGCAGAGATTGATCAAATATGCTGTCTGATGGATTTCCCTGTGTGCTATATTGTCCTAATGCATTGGAAAATAAAACTGAACTTGGGTGGACGGGTTATTGCAACCATGACCTCTTTATAATAAAATGTTTCTGCAGCTTTAAAAAAATAAGAGAGTCAGAAGAGCAGCAGAGGAAGAAATTATGCTGACGGGAGATAAGCATTTTGTTAGTAAAAGAGGGAAAAAAAAGAAGCATTGCCTAACTCGCTCTTTCCAGCATCGCCCTGCATCTGACCTTTGGGAGAAAGGCACAAAGCTGTTGCCAGTGTCTCAGCAAGTCTGCAGGATTGTTTGTGCAGGGAGTGTTGAGTGTGTGTGCAGCGTCGGGGGACGAGTTCTTCCCAATGTACAGAAGGCTCAGTGAATACCATGAAGCATGAGCTTTGTTTGTCCTATTGCAGTGCATGGAAATGTGCTTATTAGAAACTCTAAAAACAATGTCTTTTTTTCCTGTCTTCTTGTAGCGAACATTTATATGTAAATGCACAGAGGAGAAATTTTCAGTTACATTTCCTTCCACTGAATTTATCAAATGTATCGCTGTTTTAATTTAGTTATAGCTCAGAGGGAAATGTAATTATCAGTGAGTTTTATTTTTGTGGTTTTTTTTCTAGTAATCACTATAAAAAGTTCCCTCAGATGTCATCATATCAGAGGATGTTAGTGCACAGAGTGGCTGCTTACTTTGGAATGGATCACAATGTGGATCAGACTGGAAAATCTGTAATTATCAACAAGACCAGCAATACAAGAATGTAAGTAGCAACACTTGTGTTTTCCCTTGTTCCCTTTCACAAGAGCTGGTTTGTACCATGACTGTGTGATGGCATTTTTTAATTTATTGTTTTATTATTTTTGTAGGAAGAGTGGGTGCTGTTTATTGATTTCTGCAGTGGGAGGGCAGGACAGGGCTCACATTGTGAGGTTATTGAAGGATGTCCAGGTGCAGAAGGAGAAACCAACCCAATTTTTCCTTTGCAAGAAACTCAACCGAGTATCTTGGAATGTTACTTTCCCTGACTCCTTAGTGCCACCACTTTGCTTCAGAAATGAGCTTGTTGCTTTACTTGTCACTTGGTACCATGTGGCTGTATTTCTAAATAAGCCAAATGTATTTGAAAGATTGCCTCTTCCCTTGATCTGTCTCTTCCTGCTTCAAGAATCATTTTCTGCCCAACCTAGTTATTTAGGATTACGTTCCCCTCCACCACCTGCCACCATTCATTCTCTTTTTCTCCTCTTCTCCCCTCCTGGTTCCACTTTATTTTCTCTTCAAATCTCATCATTTGACCACAGAGTTTTTGTGGGATATAAATTCCTTCTGATGGTTCAAATGCCTTGCAAAATTCCTGGCAGGTTAAACTTGTGCTGGCATGCTTTATGCTCTCCTCCATGAACCTGTCTGTATAAAGCTAGCAAAAGCACGATACAAAGTTCCCTGTCTGATTCAACAAAGATGCAGCCATGTGTCCTTGCCTAATCAGCACTGCTTGTTCTGCCAAGTGCCACGTGTGTTTTAACCATCATGGAACCATAGTCTTCCTCTCCCTCTTTACCTGTAAACTACATAACGAAGTGGAAGTAATTACAACTGGGTAATGAAGTTTTGGTATCTGGTACTGGAATAGCAAAGACTAATTTGAAAATTGTGTACTTCCTGTATTCATTTAGTAGGGGGGGGGAAAACATTTATTTCATTTACATATCCAGTAGTTAGGGGACTTGCTTAAACTCAGTTGCAGAGAGTTAGTTGCTTGTTGTCTGTTTGTTTTTTTGTTTTTAAATGTTGTTACCTTCTCCTGTTGAAGACTAGAAGGGCTACCTAATTTTGCAAGATAAAAAACCTGAGGCAAATGCATTGGTATTTGTTATTTCACCGAGCCCTAAAAATCTTTCATGTGTGAAGTAAATTCAAGATCATGAACAATTTATTTTAGATTATTTTCATGAGCTATCTCATAGAATACCTAGAAAGAGAAGAAGTTGAATGAGTGAAGAGATGGCATTGCATTAGGAAAGAATACATCTCTTTTCTCTATTTTTTCCTTCCACCAAAGTGAGTGCTCTTTCATACTAAGAAGCTTGTTTGAGGGGGCTATTCATAAGAAATTGATAGTCCTGACAAAAAATTCAGCAGGCTGAGGCAAATGCATTGGTATTTGTTATTTCACCGAGCCCTAAAAATCTTTCATGTGTGAAGTAAATTCAAGATCATGAACAATTTATTTTAGATTATTTTCATGAGCTATCTCAGAGATACTCAGACATCTGTAAAACAACACTTAGACATCAATGTCTTTAAAGGTTTGAATAAAGCATGCGTTAACATATCTCAGAGATACTCAGGCATCTGTAAAACAACACTTAGACATCAATGTTTTTAAAGGTTTGAATAAAGCATGCGTTAACATTCTGATTTTCAAAAGTCAAGAGCATTACAGTAGCTCGATACAAGTAACACTCAGGTGGCCAAGGCTTAGCCTCAGTGTCTGGTAATACCTACCTCTTTGCAAGGACCATGTTTGGGTATGGATAGGAAGAAACTGGGTATGCAGCAAACCGGTGTTCATTTCTGAACTGTAAATAAAAAAATTAGTCTTCAAGAAAACACAGTTGGTTCCGTTGGAATGCTTCTAAGGTGTTCCTCTCTCCTGACAGTTCTCCGTTTTCCCCTCATATCTGTGTCACCTCTGTAGTGCACTGACTGCTACAGATCCTTCCACACAGAGTTGCCTTCTGGCTGACTTGATAATGTCAGGATATTGCATTCATATCTGACAGTGGCTTGCTTGGTTGTGTGGCTGTGCATCACAGAGATGGGTAGCACTGGCAGCACCATTGCAAATGCCTGCACAGTGCTTCTGGAGAGGACAGTCAAAACTTTATCTGAGTGCTGTGGCTTCTTGTGTGGAGGGAATGAGCCACCAACTGGCATCTGTGTGGGCAAGCTCAACGGGCAGGACGTTGCAGGGGTGTAATGGACCAAATGACCCTTTTAGCTGGAGGTGAGGTACAGAGACAGACAAATCCGTTCTGATGCCATTCCTGTGTAGATCTTCCAAAAGTAAGCACAGGGCTTTGCTCCTCCATTGACTGTGAGAACAGCTGTTTTGTAAGCACCACACAAACTGCAGATTTCTTCCCTTCTGCAGTGATTGGGTGTTAGGTAACTGGATTATATGAATCTCATATTGCACCGTGGTGCTTCCAGTGTGTTATTTACATTATTTTGATACTGCTTTAAAATAAAGCTTTGTAGAAGTAGCTCTTTGTTTTCATAATTGGAGGAGATGGCACGTTTGTTTTTTTAAAAACATCCTTGGCTCTGACAGAAAATAGATTATTATCCAGCTTGAATAAGGGCTGATGAGATTTTATTTTCCACAGTGAATACCGTGTGAGTTCCACATCGGAAGGCTCCAATGTGATTTCACGTGTTTCGCATTTCAGTACTCTCAAAGGAGACAATTTTGTGTTCAGAATCAACAGCAAATACTGGGAATGTGTTGACTCTATTAATTACTTCTTGGACAGTATCCAAAATACTGAAGGATCTGGAGAGTGGCTGAAACACTGCTCAATGTGGTTCTGCAGTGCTGTAAGCCAGGGGCTTGATAGTTTTATATGAATTTATGGAGAGGCCCGGTAGACAGATGTTCTGAAGGTTTGCATTTGGACAATAAATTACCTCTTTATGGCATATGGTTGTGAAAGTACTTTAGCTGCATACTGTGGAGAGGGAGGAATATTCTTGCCTAGTTAAGAATCAGTGAATTCTGCACTGGCTGTGACTTCTGAGTGTGCCTGTTTGGGAAAAGCATGTGACTGTGCAGAGTTGCTGTGTGGGCTTGAATAAGCACCGTCTGGCTTATTTCTCTAGCCAAGTGAGGGCTGGTGTCGCAGCTCTGCTTACACTTGCAGGTGATGAGTAGTTCCCTGATTCCAGGCAGTGGGGTGTGTTTATTTCGTTCAGCAGAGACCTCCCGTGCTCACTGCCCACAGATGCATGGAGGCACCAGTGTCAGGAGAGTTAGTGGCTTTGGAACGAATGGGCTGGTTGGGAAAAATCTGGTACCGTAGCCACTGTAGCAGCGCTGAGGGACGGAGCAGGGCCTGTTGAACAGGGGTCTAGGGTATACGTGGCGCAGATGGAGGCATTTGATTTCTTTCATCCATTGGCCATCTTAGAGCAACATATATCCACGTCTGTGTACCTGTGTCTATAGAAGTACTTGGTCTTTGTGGGTTTCACATTTTACAAAGTGCTTATTGAAGAGGTTACAGCTTGAAGGAAGGCTGTGGCTTGTCTGGTCAACTGTGCTGCTTTATAAAGAGAGGAGGACGATGGTAAAAAAAAAAAGCTCTAGGCTTTGAATCACTCTGTGTTTGCAGTCCTGGAGCTTTCGTGGACTGTCAGTAAAGTCTCTCTTAAAAATACTGTCAGACCATAATGACAGTGTTGCAGTCTGAAGACTATCTTATTCCATTTTATTCCATTTAATTGGAATGTGAAAAGTCAGACTGTTCTTGAAACTTTTTCATGAAATGAAATTTTTAAACAGGGATGACCTCAACTACCCCAATGTTTGTTATCTTTCATGAAGCTCAGTATCTGTACTCTAGCTCTTGTTACAGAATAGTGGATTTAAAAACCAAATTATCTTTCCATAAGATTTTTGAAATTAAGACTAGATTAAAAAAGAACAACTTTAAAAAATAAATACAATTTTTCATGGTCTCATATCTTACAATGTCTTGCCTAACTAAATTTTCCTATTTTTAAAATCTTGATCTCAGCAGTATATTTGAGAAATGTTGATCAGAAAACAAGGGAGGATTTTTTGTTGTTTTTGATTTTATAGTCTAAGAGCTTAATACTCCTTAAAATGGGAAGTCTGTTTTGTTCAGTGTGAAATTGCTCTTGTGTCACCATTGTAATGTATATTTGCTGTCATCTGTGTCTGGCTGTCATCTATCTAGAGATACACTGAAGTGTACAGGGAGCTTGAAGACAATGAAATGCGGTATAAACAGAAGTTTGGAATTGAGGCATCATGTTAGGGCATCCCAAGTTGGAGCCAAAAAAATGTGCATGTGCTGCTTTCTATTCTATATACTTTCTATTCTCTATATTCCTATGAAACAACTAGAATTCTTCAGAGCTTTTTGCAGAACTGTCCATATTATTACACATATCAATTAAATCACATTGATTCAATTATCTGTAGCTAGGTGGAGAAATGCAGGGGAAGTGTGATTGGTGTGCTTAGTAAATGAAAAAGGTTTTCATTTGGATGAGATCATCACCCATGTGATAAGTCAGTCAGTACCATGGCCCACACATGCTTTCGTTTTTATATAAGCATGAGTGGCAGGGCTCATCAGATTTGAGAAGGTGGAGTGCTTATGATATATAATGGTTGTATTTGGACATTTTTATACATGCTGAGGGTGTGACATACCTATTACAAGCTTTATACCAATACTTGCATCTTCAATTATGACTAATTTTTTCCCCAAGAGCTTTATGAGTTATGATCCTTGTAATATTTGGTGTTGTTCTCTCTCTTAATATCATTTCTGCCCAGTCAGAAGGTTTTTTGGTGCCTTCAAGATGTGTTAAAAACTCTGGGCAATAGTAAGATGTTACGTGTACTACAGGGGTACTTTATAATCTAGGGTTAAACTATATCAGCAGAAGGAGACATACGATACGGTATGTACTTTGGATAACCTACAAGACCTTTGTAGCTAGAACATATAATCTGTATTATTCTGTCTCCAGTGTGTCAGCGTGGTTTATAATCACAGATAAGAAGTTCTCATTGGGTTTCTATTGCCTATACACTGAGTGATTTTGTTGTAGGTAACATCTGTGGTAGTAGAGATGTGCTGTGTCAATTTCACCATCTTAAGATAAGAATCTTAAGTTTGGTATGAGATCCTATTTATGTCAGTAAAATGGCTTCACTGAACATGGACAATTTCAGTGATGAGTAGTTTCTAGAAACTTTTTTTATCCTAGGCTGAAGTGCCAGGAAGACTTCCCTGAGATGCCAAATGTTACAGGGAAAATATGCCTTTCCCCTAGGTTGAGTAAAGTATTCATGATTCACTTCAATTTCTTTAAGCAGTTATTTGCTGATAGGAAAGATGGTACATCTTCCACGTGCAATTGGTAACAGCTCTCTTTTAGTTAGGTACATGGTAGTAGTTACAACTGTGTACTTTAACTTGTACATCTTTTTTTGTAAAATCGCAGTCACAGCAATTCAGTGTTGGCCAGAGAGTCTGGTAGTTACCTCTTTCCCATCTTCACTACAGAAAAGTTGTTCTTTTATTAGTAAGAAATCAACAGAAACTGGGGATATCTATACATTGCTTCTCCTTTGGAATTGCTGTTGCCCAGTCAGTATTATCAGTGTTATATTACAAACATGCAGAAAAATAGAGGATGCCTAGTAAATGAGTGCAAATGAAATAAAAAAACTGAATAACTTGAGGAATAATGCTGTAATTGGCTGAGACATTTTGTTCCAGTTTAAGATGAACTAATACATTTCGTAACTAAGAATATGGTAAGAGCATAAATAAAACCATAATGTATAATAACAACTATGAGTTTATGTAACTACATAGTATATATAGTTTGTCACATTTATATTTAAGTAAAAAATAATGTTTGTTTTCATGGATCTTCTTTTTCATACAAAAATAATCTGTTAATTTCATTCTGGGATTAAACTAGGAAGGTGATTTAGAAAAAAACTATTTTTCAGTGCAGTAGCAGTTGTGTATAGGATGCAAGAGCCCAGTGTCCCTGTAATCATTGCTGTAATGCTTAGGTTTTGGCCTTTAGATCCTTTCTGGCTTTCCTGCTGCGGCCAGAGCTGGAGCCCAGAGCAGGGCAGCACAGGAAAGCCTTTCACATCCGTGGAGGAGTGAGGAACTTCCCAAGAAATGCTTCAGAAAAGCACTAAAGGAATTAGACGTTTCATGTTAAAGTTCAGGAAATGTCTGCATCCACCAGTGTCCTGAGCCACCCTGTGTGTTGCAGTGCCTCAGCTTTTTACTGCAGGAGAGAGCTACCTGACTTGGAGGAATTGCTATTATTTTATGCAGTCTCATGGTGATTGAAGAAGTAACTCAGGGTGTATGTATGTTAATAACTGCTAGGGATTTTAGCAGTATCTTAATATTATGCTATGTAGCAAATACTTGGCACTCTTGAGGATGGGCTGAATATGACCTTTAAATATTGGCTTTGTTCTTACTTCAGTCTGATATATACTGGACACATGGATATGACTTACTTTGTAAATGAGATGTTAGGGTTAATGAACCAGTTCTAATGATTCTGATATTAAATTTTAATGTAATATAATTTACCACAATTAAATTGTTTATCATTAAGGTGGACCTGTGCTTTACAGCTGTTCTGTACTGTAATGAAATACTAGTTAAGCATTAAATCGGAGGACAACTATGATATCTCTCTGCTTTTGTTGTGGGATTTTTGGGGTGTTGTTTTTTTTTGTTTGTTTTTTGTTTTTTCTGTTTTATTGGTGGTTTGGTTTGTTTGTTTGTTGTTTTGTTGTTTTTTTTTAAATCCTTGCAGTCACAACCTTGAATAGTGTAAGTTTTGATAGGCCTGGAAGGTTATCACCACCTGATCTGTGTGAGATGAGAGGTTACCCAGGAAGCAAGGGCTATGGAATAGCAAGTGGGTAATTGAGTTGAGGGAAGCTCTTCCTTGCATGAGTAATGAACAATGTCTTTACATGCTCATCCAGGCTGTAGCAGGCAAGTGCCCATTAATCAGGCTGCTCTTTGGTCATTTATACTTCTAAATCACTGGAGGCAGATCTGAAAATCTGAAAGGGCCCATGTGGTTTCCTCTGAGATAACTGTATGTCAGTAGCAGGTGAAATAATGTCTTTAAATCTGGGCGTTTCAAAAATGAGGGGCTGATATAATAGCGAGTGAATTTTAGAGGTGGTCCAGATTGGTTTTGGTAATTACCTTTTACGCTTTAGTTGCCTGCCTCATGTTTAATGTAGGAAATCTGACACAAAAAAAGTATTGTGAATTTTGAGAAATTTGCATCTTTATAAGCAAAGCAAGTTGCTTCTGTTAGCTGTTTCCAAGGTGGTCTTGGGAGGCTGTCTCTGACAGGTTGTTAAAAACAGGTGTTCTTCAGTGATTGTTTGTGGGATAATCTCTGATGCATAAATCTTCCTTGAGGATGGGAAAGTTGTTCATGGCCTGAAGTAGAAGTAAGCACAAGAATTTATCATTATATTAATTTGTATTCATGGAGCATTTTGAGAGGACTAATTATTAATTTATTTTTTAATCAGATCATTGGCTTTTGGAAAAATGTCTTCCTTTCATTGGTAGCCTTCAAATCTTGAATTTTCTTTCCTTTTCTCTTTCTTGTTAATTTTTGAACTTCCAAGATAGAAAAACGTAATTTTAAATAGATGGCAGCAGTTATGCAACACAGTAATTTTCAGCTACTTACAGAATATGCCACATCCTTAAAATCAAATATTAATGAATTCTCTAATAAACTATGCTACCTCTTATGAGCCTCTACTAGCTGGAAATAAATTGGCACTGTGCATGTTCAGTCTCGATAGACATCATGAATATCAAGTACTAAATCTAGTCCAGAGGAGTTGGGAGTGAGAGAAGCAGGTCCCTCAGGTACAGAAATCATCTTGGCTTGATCACAGGAGGACAGCAGAGCATTTTAGAGCTCCTAAAATGATCCCTGTCTGACAGAGGTCTTTACGGTTCAGCCCCATCTAGTAGAAGATTTGGTATTGCAGTGTGGCCTTGGCCTGCCAGCTTCTCCCCAACAGCCAGAGCTAGATTTCTGTGTTCAGACCCTAAAATACTGGGCCAAATAATTAAAGCCTGTACTCAGTCAGACTCTCAGGGAGCCAAATGTGCAATGTTTTTGCACTCATGGATTAAACCAGGATGATTTTCTGGAATTAGGCTTTAGGAAAGCTTGTGAGAGTCACGAGCTGTGTGATGATACCTCAACCTTAGATCAGGTTCTTTAAATACCACATGCTCTGAAAGTCTTCAGGATTCATCCCTTTCCCTGGTTCTAAGATGGAATCACTTAGCAGGGAAGAGATTTGGGGTACATCCTCTGTGTCCATCCCACAGCCTTCAGCTTCACTTAATTTCCATACCGAAAAGCGCTAGGGCTGCCAGCCCTGCTGAAATGGTGCTGCTGGGGTCCTGCCAATGAATATCCTGATGGGATGGGTGAGAGTGACAGAATGAACATCACTCTCTCAACGAAAGACCCAGGGGATGTTGCTTCTGTGTAGCATTACTGGCTTTCTTTCAGTCCTGCCAGACTTAACCTGCAACACTGGTTAGAGGGGAGAATGCCTGTCAGAATAACTTGTGACTTCTCACATCCCTGTTGTTTAGTAATAAATACAGAACATATTTAGATTCCAGATGCTGTTCAGAGAAAAATGTTAAAGAATGTGCAGTCTTTTACAAGGTAAAATGTAGCATTTGGTATTTGAAGATTTTTTTTCTTCCCCTGTGCTATGGAGAAAGTAGCACCTTGAGGGAACTGCCTTGTACAGGGTTGCTTTTTTTTTTTTAAATGGCTTTCAATGTGCTTTTACCATCATAACTGAAGTTCTTAGTGACTCATACCATAAAAGCAGCAATCTGTCAATGAAGCATTTGCCAACAAATGCTTGAAATGCCATCTTGAGTGGTTTTAAGTATTAAGTTGTGATATGATAACTACACTGTACTTTAACAATTACCTATATTTAAATTCCAAGTCTGACTTTTTGAAACAGTGTTTTAGCATCCATCAGGTCCTAAATACAGGAAACCTGTTTGAAGGCTGTAATTCTGGGGTCCCATTCTTGAGGAACAATGTTCTAAGAGAATTTAATCTAATAATTTAACCTGTAGGGCTGGAACTCTGCCTTTCTTCAGTAAGTTGGGGTCTCTTGACAGTGATGATACTTGCTTCCAAGTTCTGTAAATTCTTGAACTCTTAGAATATGTTCCCATGCCTCCATGATCAAAACAGTCATTTGTACTGCAGATAATAAAGAGTTTTGGCTCACAAAGTAAAGCAAAGAAACGGTAATGATTGTGTAGTTTTACTGTGGCAGTAACGCAGAGCCCTAGGAGAGCCTCCAGCATAAGACCAAGAAAAGCACAGCAGGCAGATGTAGCAGATATACACAAACTAGCAAAGCAAGAAAAGCCACCGTACTGTGTCACAGTGTGCCCTCAAAATAGAGGCCAAGATGATGGTGGGCTGAGCAGTCATTTTAATTAAAGACAAGTGCAAATAACAAGAAAACACTGCTAGACCATCAGAACACCTGCATTAGAGCGCCCTAAATCTTCACAACTTCTCTGAATCCTGCAGGCAGCAGCGCTTCTCCTCTGCTCTCACCATCCTGTTGCTCTCCTGATGGCTTGCTTGTACAAGAACATTTTGTCAGTAACTCATTTTGTTTCCAGATGATGATCCTGCGGGTACCCAGGGGTACTGTTTTGCCTGTTTCTAGCCCCATTACCGTACCTCTATCTATCCCTCTGTGTTGCCATTCATTCAGGAGGGGAATATTAACATCCTGTTCCCCATTATGTACATTAAATGAATGCTGCATTACAAATACAAAGTTCATTTTTTTTAGATTCTTGCACACCACAGTGATCTTCACTTTTGAACTTGGTTGCATATATTGTCTACTTACAGACAGCTGCTTCATTATTTCCTGTGAGGCTTTGGCAAATTACACGTGCTGCAAAACTTGCTGTATTTTTAAATACATCAGGGGCTGTATTGGAAAAGCATATTTTCCCCACATGGGAAGGTTGTTGCTTCTTGCTTTTTGAAAGGCATCTTGCAACAGCCTGTGCACTGTCAGAAACATATGCCTCCTAATAAAGATTTATGTGCTGTATATATGTCAGCCCTGACAATCCCAGGCTGTTAGTGTGCTCTACTAATGCAGAACTGTAATGTTCAAAGCTCATGCTTGTCTTTTTCCATTTGTCCTTCTGGTGTGGTATCTGTGTTTCCTGTTTACTAGTAATTTTAGAGCTAATTAACTTATTTTAAATGAGTACAAATTTCTACCCATTCACCCCCTGATATTTCATTTCTATGTCCATTGCAAATAGAGGTCTATGAAACTGCTTTGGTTTGCTTCAAAACATGGCAGGTGCAAAAAAATGTCCTGTAAGTTTCTTATTCCATGTACCCTGATAGCTATTACCCCTCTGCAAGATGTTTTTAAAATTTTTATTTTTGCTAAGTAGTGAATACCTGGTTAAAGTACTTACAATTTTGGGATTTTTTCTTTGCTACTTATAGTGGTTGACTTGGAATCAAAAGCATTAAATGACCAGGTAATGGGGAATTGTCCTTAAAGAGCCCATGTAAAAAAGCCTGAGGGGTAGCACTGACATGAATTGAGAGGAACTGTATTGAAGTGAATGGAAGTAGCTCACATTAAAATCACCCTAATGATAGTAGAAAAAAACGCAGCAAACCGTATGATGGAAGTTGCTATCAAAACCTTAATCCTGTGTTCCCTTTCTGACATGCAGAAATGTTTTGCTGCTTATTCCAGCTTTACCATTTCCAATATGTAAACTTTAATGTAAGGAATGAGTCCAGAAGAATGTCTTTTGTTGGGGCCTTGCTCAAGTAAGATACAAGTAACTATAAAATGAGAATAGTAAATTATACTGGCCAACTTGCAAAACAAAAAGCGCACAAATACACACACACAAAAAAACCCCAAACATCTAAAGGAGGTAATGATGGAGATTTGTTCTTCTGATTTGTTACTATAAATCTGACTTAGTGTTTCACAAAATGACCGCGTGATTGAAGTTGGACAGGACTTCTGGAGGTTATCTCGTCTGACCTGTGCTCAAGCAGAGCCACCATGTCCAGATTACTCTTGAATATCTCCAAGGATGGAGATTCTACTACCTCTCTGAGCAACCTCATTCACCCTTACCATGGAAGTATTCCAGGCACAGAAATGAGAAACTTGACCCATGCCTAGACATGACTTTTACAATGATCTTCCAGCAAAAAAAATGAGCTGCAAGAGTGGAAATCATGATTGGATGCATTTTGTAATCCATCCTTTCCTTTTTTCACTGTGAAAGAAAATGGAATAGAAAAAGGTTTCACAACATTTTGAGTGACGTGAGCAGACTTTGTTGAAGTCCATAGTGGTTCACAGCATTTAAGGAAGCTTTCCAGGATGAAAGGTTTGGGTGCTGCAGGACACCTACTGAAGTTGGTGCCCTGTAGGTATCCTGCAGACTCTTACCTGAATAGCGTGCTGCTACCTTGCTAGGCAGGATGGAGAAGAGAAACTGTCTTGCCTGCTGAAATGACCTACACTTTCTGGAAGCTCTGGGGGGTGAAAAGGGGTCTGTGCAGCTGCCTGAGGATGAGTGGCAAAGAGCACTGAGTCACTCTCAGATCAGATTTCTCATAGACTCTCGCAGCACCTGATCAAAAGCTTTACAGGGAGGAAGGGAATACACTGTGTTTTGAAATGCATTGCCAGAAAGATGAGTAATGGAGCTACCTGACAGCTTTTAGGAAATATTAAATGAGTTCATATGTAATGGTGTTTTTGTGAAGTTGCATTTTTAGGGCACCAATATTCTGCTTCCATCCATACTGTCAAGCAGTAGTAATTAGGATGATCAAAAGGTTATGTTAAATAGAAACAAACAAGCAAGCAAACAACTCAAGCATGATAATTTTTATTTATTTTAATTCTGTGTGATTACCTCCTCCTTCTGTGTTGGTTTCTGAGCTTTTAAGATACAATGAAGTCTTTTTGGTATTTTAGAGTAGCGGTGTTTGAAGTTCTCAGGTGATCCACTGATTACAGATAGGGGGGATAAATGAAATAATGAATATTTTACATGTGGATAGCATACTTTGTAAGCCTATATTTGTGTGTCTTTCCTTGCAGACTGTTGTAAGCATGTAGATGTGTGTGCTGTGTGGCCATCATAGGATAGGTACTGTATGTTGGTTTTTTTGGTTGTGGGTTTGTGTTTTTTTGGTTTTGTTTTTTTTTTTTCAGAAGATCCTTAAGCAGAGTACTTGAGTTAGTGATAAGGTCTTTAGAAGTACTCCATGTCTTTTCAAAAAGGCTGTGAAAATCCCATTTTTTACCACTTAAAATTAAACTAAGGTGTGGTTATAGTTTGAAGGTATACATTAGGTAACTAGTGTGATAAGTTACTGATTTTACATGGGTTTGTGATACAGTGTGGTAACAGTAAATAAGTTACTGATTTTACATGGGTTTGTGATAGTAATTGTAAACCATACTTTGACTTGAGTAAAACCTCAATTTGTGCTAGTAGTGAAAATAGGCTTGATAAATTAAATGTTTACATGCATTTTTATCATTCAGAATATTGTACAGACTTGACTATTGACAATATCAGGACTAAAAAAGCTTAGAAGAGAAGTAAACGTGGTTGTTTAGGACTCAGGTTATATGAACTCACTGTATATGCTGTATTACTGTAATTATATACTGTATTAATGTACTGTATTAGTATAGTGACAGTATACTGCATCTTACTCAAAATTACATATTTTCTTCTAATTTCAAGCAGATGATTCACCCACAAATTCATGAACTAATGCAATAGTTTTCTCTGGAATAACCACAATGGTTCTGCTTCCCTTTAGCACATGCATTATACAATTATCAGGGACTTTAAAGCTATGAATGTGGAACTTGCACTGACTTCCATCAGAGGACCAGACCCAAATCATTGCAGAACCAACCTCTTGGTTCCGCTTGGTTTTAAACTGTTTGCTACCTGTATCCTAATAATAATATGTTTATACAATATATATTAAAGAATATGTAGTAAATGGTATTGACAAAAAATACCCAAACCCCCATATGCCAGCATTGCTGGATTTCTCTCAACTGAATGTCCTTTTCTGTTTTTTGAGCATGTGAGCACTTACTCAGAGAGGTCTTGTAGGCTAGTGTGCCTGAAGATATTTGTTGCTACAGTATCCTATTTCTCACTTGGACAGTCTTCCCTCAGGCTCTGCATCCTTACTAACAGGGCTGGTCACACAGTTTGCAGCCTCAGTGGATACGTTGACATGGAATGGCAGGGACAACTGGGAGGGAAGGCTCTTCTTAGGGTGCTCGTAGTATTGCAGTGCTCCATAATGCTCTGCATGCTCTCTCTCTGCCCAGACAAATTTATTTTCATGGCTGGAGATTAATCACCTATTGGGCTTGTAGATTAATTTTATTGACAGGTACATACTGAATCATTAGTTTAGGCCTATGGCTTGATCTCACATTTTATAAATAGTAAATGAACTGAAAATGGAATTAAAAAATGCAAATAATGCTATGACGTATGAAAATCATGTAGTTGTTTAAATAAGTTAATAGTTGGAGGACACACTTTATCAAATTGCTTTTTCAAGCTTTTTTCGATTTTTTTTTTTTTATTACTTTTTTTTCCTCTGCATTTTCAAATCCTAGTTATTTATTATGCTCAGGATACAGTTTATTATATGCTCAGCAGATAGTTTACTACTATAAATTTTACACTGATAGTACAATTGCAGGAGGTTTTTTGCATGCAAGGACGTAAAACAAGAAAAATAACATTCCTCAGCTGGTCCTGTCAAAGCAGAATATTTGAGATAATGAATAATCCTTTTTGGTTGTGCAGGCACAGTGCTCCTTAATGGGAGCAAAGGCAGAACAGCCCACCATGCAATCCATTAGCTGGATTTTGTGGCCTTTTTGTTTATGAGCAAACATCACTAATGACCCATTACTTTTCTTAGAAAACTATGCAGATAGCCATGCTCCTCTGGGCTTGCAACAAGAAGGCTAGTAAGGCATCCAGAAAGTCTGATGACTTTTATCTGTTGGGTCCTATATCTGCTAATGCTAGCATCTGTTGGATGATAAAGATTTCTTGAACTCTCAAAATCTGTGGAAATCAGACTGGTATGTTTTGTCACTTTGTCAGAAAAATTGTGAGCAGAAATGGGAGTCCTTCATACAGAAAATGAGGCAGGAGGGCTGCCATCTCATAATATTCAGTTCATTACAAATACTTCCTGCAAATCTGACAATGAATTGTAGTGGACTATAATTATGGCATGAATATGTGCTGTATTTTGAGATTAAATCCATTCCTAATGACTTAGGTGTAAATCTGAATGCTGTAACATCCAAATGGTGGCTGATTTATGTATCTGGTTTAGTTTTCCATTCTGAGATAAGATGAAGCTGAGATTTTTATTTTGAACATTACAGTGGACTTCATAAATACATTTTTTTTTAGTCACTGACTTCTGTAAATTCTGCTGTTAGACATCTTCACAACTGGTCCATCACTGTCAGTGAAAGCTTTGTGTCTTGTTGGGGTAGGTCTCTGTGTAGACACAAGCATCCCCTACCTGTACTGCTGTTAGGGTCTCAGAGCACAGCATGAGGTTTGTGCTCCCCAAAAGACACCTCAGGGCATGACGTGGCTTATTTCTGCTCTTATAAACTGGCTTGTGCGTTTGCGGTGCCTCTGTTGGGTGACAGCAGCGTGTGAATCCCAGCTTAGTTTTCCAGCACACCCTATTTGCATCAACAGGGCTTAAAACATGGGTTTGGTTCTGGGAGTGGTACAGGATGGAGCATTGTTGACAGTGACCAAGCTTGGTGACATGAGGTGCTTCTTAAAATATGCTTTTTTCTTCAAGGTCAAGCTTTCAACCAGTGGGGTTTGACTTTTATAAATAAATAAATGGTTGGATTTACAGCAGTGAACTCATTGATAACTCTGATTGTTCCATAGTATTTTCCCATTTCATAGTGATAATTCTTTGTTTAAGCAAAACAGCATCAGTCCCTCGAGTAACTGCTTTTCTTTATTAGGAGTGAGGAAACTCTTGGTTTTGTGTTTGGTTTTTTTTAAGATTTCTATCAGGTTTTTGTTTCTTTTGAAGGTGGATAGGTTTCAGTAAGTGGCACAGCTACTGAAGTAAGCAAATTAACATACGGTATGTTAATTTGGTTTCCCTGTCCTTCAGTCACAGTGAACAGTCTAAATATTTCAGTGACTGAGACTTTGGATTCCCGCTCCTTGCTGCACAACAACAACAAAAGCTATTTATAGCAATAATTTAGCAGCACTACGGCAGCCTCAGACAGCTATAGGCAGCTTCTCACCATGACCACAAATGTTAACTGCTTTTGCACTGAATGCCTCTGTGAAAACAAAGAGCTCTGAGAAATAAAGATCAAAGCAAAACCAAAAGAAAGATTTTTTTATTGCTATGTTTTACTTTGCTGGCAGACCAGAGCAAAGGTTTTCTGAACATTTAAAAGATGAAAAAGGTGAAGAATCCCAGAAGCGATTTATCTTGAAGCGAGATAACTCTAGTATTGATAAAGAAGACAATCAGGTTGGTTCTCGGTTCGAGAGTTGCTGAAATTTGTTCTGTTTTTGAAGGTGGGCTGACTGATGTTGTTGTTCTTTTGTTGTTGCTCTCCTCTTCCCCTGCCCTCCTGCCCCCTCCCTGCCTCCTCTGGCGTACGTACCACCACCGTGGGGTAGCATCGAGCCCCGGCGTGGCCGCTT
Organism: Chaetura pelagica; assembly: GCF_000747805.2. Taxonomy (NCBI): domain Eukaryota; kingdom Metazoa; phylum Chordata; class Aves; order Apodiformes; family Apodidae; genus Chaetura; species Chaetura pelagica. The sequence continues at coordinate 188,465 of NW_009952803.1, forward strand.
CAGCTGTGGCAGTGTGTGGGTTTGCATGGGTGGTTTGCTTGGCGCAGGACTTGCTGCATGCCCACGGGAGGGGGAATGCCAGTGACTCCAGGCTGCGTGGAAGGCTGTGTCAGTCGCATTTCTCAATGTCTGGCCTAACTGTGGCAGTTGTTCCGCTCCCTACAGCTTTCTCCTTCCGTTGTAGTCATTCAGAGTTGGGTTTCAGTATGGACCAAAGATAAAATTGATGTAGCCCAAAAAGGAGAGAGGAAAAAATAAAATAAATCGTGCCCCAAACAAAAGTGTGATGGTGAGGCCAGGTTGATTTTTAAAGTATCCTAAATCAAGTTTTGACGTAAAGTAAATCAGTTTCAGCTTTTATTTCCCTCGCTCCTCCTGTGCCCTCACCACCTTTTTTACTGTCTGTAACTTACTTGCTTGTCATGCATGTACTGTGGCAGATGTTCCCCCCCTTTGTGTTGCCTGTGCCGTAACACCTTAGGTGAGCCCAGTAAGTAGGAGAGTGCCAGGGACATGTGTGTGTTTGTGCTGCCTCTAAAAGCGGGTGTTGTGCTGTTTCAATCTGAGCTGTGTATGTGGAATACATTAATACAAAGAAAAATGAAAAAGGGTTCTAAAATGAATTGCTTGTATGAGAAAACTCTTACAGGTAAGAAGACAGTGTATGCTTTCTTTGTTTAGGTTATATTTTTGGAGGGACCTACCAGTGAGTCTCTCATTGCCATTCTCCTTTATGCTTTCAGTAAAAGAGTGATTTTCCTCCTTTTTTTTCTTTTCCTTTTTTTTTTCTTCTTTTTTCCCTTTTTTTCTTTGACTTGTATGTAGCAGCCTTGCAAGTTCTGCTGCATCTGAGTTGGCTTCAGAAGCAAAATCCAAGCATTTTCAGGATGTGATGAACATGGGCATCAGCCAAAGGAAAGCAGTGTGACCTATCTCACCATGTGCTGGGGTGCAGGAGAAGGAGCAGTACGTGAATCCCATGCCAATGAAGCATTTCTTGGTGGGGGTCCTCTTCTCCTTTCCTCCCTCCCACAGCGCAGCCATTTCCCACGCTGTGAGGCACAAGTGGCTGTTCTTTTCCCAGCAAAACTGAAGTCAGGGGTTTCTTTATGGTATGGAAATGGTTAAAACACTCATGCTGAATATATGGGACTTTTCCTTGTACAAATAGACTTTCATGGGTTTCTTTCGGGGTTTGCAGTTTAGTTCTTACCACCTAGTTCCCCTCTTCCTCAATTTAAGAGGTAGTGCAGCACTGCCTGCCCTCTTACTCCTTGCAGCCGGTAGGAGAGTCAAGAAATCCTAGCAGTCAAGAGCAATAGTACTTAGGCTTGGGGTGAAAACACCCAGTTTAAGGGTGGCGGGTCCACAAAAACTGTGCAGAAAGTCTCCTTTTAGCCTCTTGTGCTGTGAACCCCCGTGCAGTATCTCTACCTGGAAGCCCTTGGGTGCCAAGCCTTGCAGGGCACTTTGTGCAGGAAGGACAGCTATCGTTTTCATGCCTCATTTGTTTAAGTGAACATTTATAATTCTCAGCTGACAGTTACTTAATGGCAGTTTCTAACAGCTCAACTTATATAACCCTCCTGGTTTTCTTTCTGCTCAGCAAAACAGAATTCTTCCATTTAGAGATGACAGACGAAGTAAATCAATTGAAGAGAGAGAAGAGGAGTATCAGAGAGTGAGGGAGAGAATATTTGCACAAGATGTGAGTAGTTGTTTTAATTGCCTCTTTAGTGCCATAACTTCGCCGGTAGTCAGACAGTCTTGCCCCCCTCCGACATGAACACTGCAGCTGGACTTGCCCTGTGGAGCTGGAGGAGACAGGAAAGGACAAATAGGCACAGAGGGTCCGACAGGTGTGGAGGTTGGTTTCTGGAGAAAGAGGTGATGAGTTTTGCAGGGAGAAGGGCAGAGGAGAGATCAGGCCCAGCATGTTGTCTGGGGAGTGCTTATCCCATTTATTTGAATGTTTGTTTTTGTGTAGTCTAGATTTCCTTCTTTCGTCCTTCTCTTCTGCTGACCAAAGAACAGTAATTTAAATGGACACTCTCAATAATTTTTGAATAGCTGTGTTATTTCATATTTTGAGCTGAATCAAATTTTTCAAGTGTCCTTCTGCAGAGCCTCTTCCTTACTTTGTTTCTTTGGACCAGTGCTGTAGAACTAAGACACTGAGAACAAAAAGTCAGAGGTTAAATATGGAGTTGCATACATTTTTTTTAAATGGCTGATCAAGGAACTAACTGTGTTTCTGCTATCAGAAGGAATCGGTCTCATTGTTTATTATTTAGTTCTGAATGGAGTAAAATTAAATAGGCATAATTCCTGCCTTACCAAAAAAAAAATCAGAATCTGCACAGAAAGCTACATTGCTAGAGGAAAACATTGAAATATGAGACATCTGTGAGCAATACCTCATGTTCCTGAAAAAGGAAGAAAATAATAATTTGCTGTAATGTTGTACTGATAGGGTTCTAAAAGGAAAACAAAAAAGACAAGTCAACATTTAATTGTTTTATCTCACATCTTAGTAGGAGCTCTGCCACTTAGAAGAATACAAAAATGAACCTGATTTAAACTGTTGTTGAAAATAATAATTGGCAGTGTCCTTTTAAATAAAAACTGTATGGGCAAATTCCTGCCTTACCAAAAAAAAAATCAGAATCTGCACAGAAAGCTACATTGCTAGAGGAAAACATTGAAATATGAGACATCTGTGAGCAATACCTCATGTTCCTGAAAAAGGAAGAAAATAATAATTTGCTGTAATGTTGTACTGATAGGGTTCTAAAAGGAAAACAAAAAAGACAAGTCAACATTTAATTGTTTTATCTCACATCTTAGTAGGAGCTCTGCCACTTAGAAGAATACAAAAATGAACCTGATTTAAACTGTTGTTGAAAATAATAATTGGCAGTGTCCTTTTAAATAAAAACTGTTCATGTGTTGCAGGGCTAATAGATTTATTTCAGTTATCTGTTTACTTTGCTCTGGTTTTGGAGTTGCACGCACCCAATTTACATTCCTTTAGCAGAATACATTGTATAGTTTTAAGGTGTGTGTTGTTGCATTTGTGATAAGTAATTTTGTGTATTTATAAGTAGCTTGCCACATGAAAATGTTTTTAGCCTGGCTTTTTCTTTGTTCACTGAGACAATTGCAGTAAAAGTAGAAGCCCTTCGATTTGCATTTTGCTTTCAGTATGTGAAAATACAGTATATAAGGTAGAGTTAGAGTTGTTCAAGGACTGCAAAAGCCTCTTTGCAACCCGTTTCCTATATGAAAGTTGCTGTATCTGGCTTACTACAAAAGAACTTGTACAAAACCAAAAATCTTTGGCTTTTGAAGCAGACTTCAAATGAGGCAAAATGTTGTTTAAAAGTACCATATGGAAAGGTATTGCCACAATAATGCAGTTTCTGTCACAAGCAGCAGCTAGAAATGCCAGACTGGGAAAGCGAGGTGTCTGAAAAAGTGTGCTGAGACTGGCTCCACAATGTGTTGCTGTTTTTACCTTTAGATACTTGTGTTTTAAAGACAGGTCAAGAGGTGACAGTTTTAATTGCTTGCAGCAGGACATGGTGGTGGTCCATTGGATTAGCATCTCTGAGAGGCAAGACCTAAGTAACAGTGTGATTTGTGGCAGACATTTTAAATGGATTGGGAGTGAGCATTTTTAAAGATCAGCAATATTTAGATGTCTCTCCCTCTCTCTCTCATATACACTTGTTTGCTCTCTCTCCCTGCTATTGCAGGTGTTACTGAGCATTGTAGTGCAGTGAGTTTCAGCAAGCTGTACTAATAATATTAACAGGAATATATGCCTTAGCTGAGCTTTTTTGAGTAGAGCACTCCTCACAGATACGAGGTGGTTTGGGGACGATGTCAGTGGTTGTGGTGATGGACAATGTAATTTATTTCAATTTTAGGAAAGAGAGCAATGGCTTCCTATTATAGGCAGCCACTTACTGCATGTAAGACTTTGCAGTTTTAAAGCCCTCTGCAATCATTAACTAATCCAATTCTCCTCAGGTTTCTCTCAGGTAGGTACCTAAGCCTTGTCATACTGCAAGTTGTAGGTGTAGAAAGAAAGACAGGGAGGGCTTAATCATATTTTTATTGTCTCTACACTGTTTACACTGCTCTAGGCAAGCCTTTAGCAGGGCCTTTCTTATGAACCTTAGAAAATGGATTATAGATAATTCACTTCTGATTAGGAGTATGCATGAAAAGAGTTTGCATGAGAGGTCTCCAAAGGGCAGCCGTGAACATCAAGAATACTGCTGTAACTTGTTGCACCTAGCAGCCCCTCTCTGAGGTTCCCCAGATTATTTCCAAAACATACCAGCCCAGGAGTCAGAACTTTGGACAAAATTTATGAGGAAAAGGCAAAAAATTCAGTGCATGTTTCAAGTGCTGTGAAAAATACTGTAACTTGGACCCTGCTTACTGGCCAACAGAAAGCTTGCTTGCACTTCCTTTGATTTTGCAGCACTCCAGTGCACCAGATATCTTCATTTCCAAGTGGGAAGATTTTAATGAAATAAATATGTTCATGAGTAATGCCATCATTATGATAGACCTTACAGTGATTGGTCTTGTATTAGTCAGTTTAAATTATACTTTCTGGCAAGTTTTCCATCTGCCGTGTTGGCTATCATAAATTTTGACAAGGGAAGCTGGAGGTTTTAGTCACTCCTGTCATGTGTAGAGTTATAGCAAGCAGCAGGGATTGAGAAGCATGTTAGTGTCATATCTTAATAAAAAGATTGGTGAAGAAATAGGCAGTTATTAAATGTGATCACTGCAGCTCACTTAAATAAGAACTAAAAAGTGCACCTCAAACTTTTCAGCCTGCTAAGAGTAAAATCATGCTACGTAAGCTCTGTTATGCTCCAAGCTATTTTCGTGGTTGTTTTTTAATTGCAAAGCCTTCAACCTTCCTTTTTAAAACATGCTTTTGTTGGAACCTTAGTTTTATAGTAATTTGTGAATTTTATACCCAAGTTCACTGGAGCAGAGGACTTGGGAGTATCTGGGTCCTGCAAAGAAGTTTCTTGTCTGAATTGTCTTAGTTGCTTTTAGCAGGTTGAAAAGTAATTGTCCAAGAAAGACAAGGAGCAATCTCAAAGAATGATAAAAAAAGGATATTTTGTACTTCCCCTGTGTATTAGCTGAAATTGTAGATTTATCTCAGAATCCCAAATGTGTGTGTAAATGGTACACTACGTTTGGCTTTAAAGCATGCAGAAAATTGATTCTAAAGACTAGCAATCAAATTGCATAGGGAAAATTTCATTCTTCGAGCTTAATGCAATGTATAACCTCATGAGCCAGAATCACATAAGGACCATCTATTGTTCATAAATGTATTCTCTAGTAATCATTGTGGATTTACTGAAAAATATAGATGTTTTATTACTTTTATTACTAATTCTAGCACAAATGCTAGAATTGCCCATGATACACATGGGACTTACTAAAGGAAATGCACCATCCTCTTTTTTTGTTGTTGCTGCTAATTGTAATGGCTATTTTTGAGTAAGGAATGTATTCTCAAGAGCCAGATCCTTTAGATAAATGATTCCTCTCCTTAAGAAAACACTGAGGTTCTTTATAATTCTTTAAATAAAGAAAGTCACAAAAGAAATATTTGAAAAGGTGTCTTCAGCCTTTCCTATCCTTCTAGTAGGAAAATATTAGGATTAAGAGGTTTTAAAATTCATAAAAATAAAGACATACCTTGTGTTGGCTACCATAAACTCCCGTGCCTTTGTTTGTGGCTGTAGTTCAAGCAATAAGCATTACTTGAAAGCCTGGGATCTATCACATCTTGTTAACTGATGTGAAAATGATTACCTGATGGTATCCACTGCAGGATACTGCTGCATGTTAATATTTATCTGTGTTGGCTAATGTAATTAAAAACAAGAGCAGCAACCGACAGTATAACTAGTGCACTGACAGAGCCGATGTATGTTTTCCAGTTGAGACTTTAAAAGATTCTGGGAAACTGGAAGAGTGAAATATTCATGTCATAAATGACAATAAGTGTCACAGAGCACCCTAATGGAAATCTTGCATGTGGAGGTCTCCAAGGAGGTGAATTTGTAGGTAATCTTGCATAACTTTTTTCTTTTTGTAGATTCTTTAAGTATACAAGAGCCAAGTGCTTTAAGAATTTTTGACAGCAGCTGTGCTGTGTTCTTAAGCTTTCTTGGTTCTTTAAATGGTGCATTATTGGAAAGTGAGTTCTGACCTTGTAGCAGCTAAATTGGTATTCAGAGCTGCTTAGCCACCTGATTTTTAACAGTAAGAATAACATTATTAAAAAGTACCTGTCTTCTCTGCCTCTCATCCTCACACCTCTACTGAAAAATGGTTCCCAGGAACTATATGGCCCTGTGCCCAGCATCATCAGCCAGGAAGACAAATGGAGTTATTGCAGACTCTGTCTTTAAGTCTATAATGCAGTTGATACTGGCTTCTTCTGTCAAGACACTGAAAAGGGAGCAGATGTCTCCAGTCACTTGATAAAGTACAAATCCTAGACATTTACTCTGCTTTATGACCCAATGTCTTAAAAAATTGAAAAAATAAAATAAAAAATTCCAGAAAGGTACATGTCCTTTTGCTTTTGTAACTTTGTGGGGACACAGATCAGTACCCTGGCCTCAGCAAAGTTTTTTACTTCCTTGTTTTGGAAGCGTAGCTACAATTATAGATGCTGCTTTGGAAAAGTGAGAACAATGCACAAATGCCTGTCATGTACCTCAGAGTGGGGAGACAGCCCCACAGTTGAGGTTGAATAAGCCTGCAGGGTCATTTCATTAGTCCTGTAGGTAGTTAGACTATGCTGAAATCTGCACAGCCACATTTGTTAATGAAACCTTGTGAGTAAGGTATAGGAAATGAGAGAAGAGGCCATGTCCTAGTGTTCTGCAAAGAATCCCAGTGCTTTTAAGTGGAATAGTTTGTGTCTGCTCTTGGCCTGGGGTGAAACCTTAGGTTGGTTGTAGCTGGTAGAAATTTGGTACCTGGCAATGGAGAACTTGCTCCTGATATCCTGATGGTTTGTGCTAAGGAGAGACACACTTGCTACCAATGCAGCCCAGAGCCTTGCATAGTTAGAGTGCAGGGTGAGAGCTCAGCTGGGAAGCCCACAGAGCTGTCAGATGTTCCCAGATGTGGATACTGGGTGGACAGATTACAGCTTTAACAAGAAACTGTGTTGCTTTCTCAGAGCTAAATTCCATCCTTGTTTAAATTGATGGTATGGCATTGGCTGCAGTGCTAAGGGAGAACTTTGACCATGCATCTGCTGGAGCACTGGGAATGAGCAGGGTGTTGTTTCTTGTGTTGGTCAGCGCTCTTCAAGTAGGTCATTAGCTTACCCTTTTCAAAACAGAAACATCCCAAATCCATGCAAGTCCCATACTATTAAAATTTGATGCAGCTAATGATGGCATTGCATTATTCTCTGAGCTGAGGTCTATTGTTACAGAAGTAATGGGCGTGATCTCTGGTGCCTGCTTCTTGTTTCAATTCAGTGCAAGTGCTGACTGTCCTTCCTTCTGTACCTTATGGAGATATAATTCAGTGACAGCTATGAGGTACTTTGTGTAGTGAACATGGAAAAGGAGGGAAATGAAAAAAAAATCAGAGAGAATTATTCATGGGAAATTGAGCACAGCTTCATTTCTCTGCATAAGAAATTAAGTAACGCTATAAGAATTATACACTTGCCAACAGCTCTTCACCTTTCTCAGGATCTAAGTCCTCCAGCAGAGAACTTCTTTGCAATAGACTATTACTGTTGTTAGTATTTTTATTAAGATGATTATAATTATTTTATCTTTCAGTATGGGTATGACTGTTTCCAACCATAAAATGTGAAATCACAAAGTATTTTTAAGTACTGCAGTATCTTCTCTCCCTTTGAAGAACTTTGTCAATTCTGCATGCTTTCCTCCTGTTTGTCCTTCCTACTTGCAGCTCTGTGCTATTCTGCAATCTTATTTGGAGATGGTAGGGCAGACCAGTGGAGCCATATGTTATGAAGGAGAAATGTATTTTCCCTTTGAATTGCCAGTCTTTTGCACATACCGCCGCCTTCTGCTCTCAGTTTGTTTCCAAGCTGAGACCCCTCGTTGGTAATATGTTGTAATGCATGGAATTTATTTTACTGGCCTGACCTTATTCTTGACCTTTTTTCCCCTCTTGTCTTCTGCAAATGCAAATGATGCATGAATTGAAATCCCCTTAAGCCTGAACAGGGGAAATAATTCTAAAATTGAGCAAGGAATTGGAACAGCAGAGCATATCTAGAACGTCTGATACAATGCCTTTTTTATTTTTCAGTCAGTTTGCTCCCAGGAAAACCTTTTTGTGGAAAACAGGTAAAAATAGCTTTTTTGTGTGTGTGTGTTAAACTTAGCTCTTTCTCTCTCATTATTTTGTCTCTCTCTAGTTCTATAGTTGTTTAATCTAATGTGAAGGCTGTAGAGCAAATCTGTAATCTGTGTTATGTGTAGAGTTTTTCTGCTTTAAGAAGGGGGAGAAGGGATTGCCTTGCAGTATTGTATCTGAGCAGATAAGGTGTTACTACTGCTTGCCCAAGACTTTGCATTTCAGTTTAAAAAAGTAGGGTAGGGCAGGAGGGGAACTCACTGAATGTTTCACTTCAAGTGCTCAATGTATCTCTGGAGTGCCCTTTAGAATTTAACTTACTGATCTTTAAAAAGCCCTCCAGCAGTGGTTTGGTGAGGGCATGTATCAAACACCACACTTGTGTTTCTGTTGTGTCCAGCTCTCTTGTGGGGCTGAGCACTAGCACTGACTTCACTTGTTGTTGAGGAAGGCTCCCAAGTCCCCCAGGCTGGACCTGCTTTCCTGCTGCATTGTAGTGATGAATGAAATGGTGATCTCTGAGCCAACTGTTGCTTTGCACTACTGTGTGATAGAGATGTTTGGGTTTTTTTCACAGTAAATCCATTTTATGCAAAAGGAAGACAAAACTCTGCTTAACTAAGATCTACCAAATACAAAGTGTTAGCTCTGTAGTAGCCATGAAGCTGTGTTGAAAGTCTTAGACACTGTGCACTTTTATGGCAGATAAGGATTTTAACTAAAACACTAAGAATTTCAGTGGTGATATTTGAGCAGTTCTAGCCTGAATCTGTCCTGGGAAGGTTTTAAAACTGTTTGTTATCCCCTTGAGGAAGGGGAGGTTATCTTTCACAGTATTTCTCTCTCTGTCCATGTTTATATCTGTCAGATGCATTTATGGATAAGGCTGTTTCCCATAGAAAATTACTCCACGGTAATAATACAAACTGGCTTTTCTGATGCACAGTCCTGAAACTGGAATGAGGGAAGTCCCTCAGGTGGTAATGGCCACTGTCACCTAACCACCATGTATTCTGAGAGCCAAGGTTGTTTTCCTCAGCTGCTGCTTCTGCATTGTGACTGTGGAAACATGTTTAATCAAAATAAATAAAACATTCAACAGAGGAGCCCAGAAAGCAAAAAGATGATGATCCCATAAACCTGCTTTTCCCTCTTGGGAGAACAACAATAAAATTGATGTGGTGGTTCATGTTCCAAACTCAGTATGGAAAGTGTTCAGGCACTGTGCAGATCAGGGTGGAGATGTTTATGGCATAAACCATTAACTTCACAGCTAGGCCTCCACTGGTTTATACATTCAATCCCAAGCCTGCATGGCAAAGAATGTAGCCAGTTTTGGTGTTAGTACTTGGTTCACTTTGTTCAAACCCATGAGCTGGCTGACCAGCTCTCCCAATGTGAGGATGCATACCCAAGTGGTGACCAGCACATGGCCAGGTTGGAAATTTGGCTTCTGTTACTGACTGCACAGCTGATGTCAGGAGAGAGACTGCAGCTGTGTTCCCCAGAACACTGCTTTTTGTTGCTGCCTGCCTTCTGTGTAGCTTTTGACCAGGTGAAGCACTTGAAGTCATACCTAGCTCCCTGCACATGAGCAACCTTGTTGATTTGGTATGTTGAAAGTTAGGGATGTGTTTAAATGTTTTGCCTTTCTTTTTTATCAGAGAACCTGAGCATTTCTCTGAGCTGCAGAGGTTTCCAAGCAACTTAGCAAGTGCTTAAATTTATGTATGCAGTATTTTGATGGCTTACATTTTTAATGCTCTTATTGGGTGATATTTTAATGAATTTTCTTTTGGATGTAGATTTATGGTTTCTTGGCTTCTGAGAATTACCTTGCTTGGTAACAGGAAATGTTAAATGGCCTTCAGCCTCCCTGACTGATATTTCTTATGTTTAGTTGACTGTGCAGTTCTGGGGGGTGGGGAGAGAGAGGGCAATTTTAGCCTTGTTTTATTAAACTATGAGTCTAGCACAAAATGGAAAAGGTTGATAGAATTTGAATATAGCTTTACAGGTAAGATAAAGTTGGATTACAATTTCTGTTACTATAATCTTTCTTTTCATTTTTCAGTAGGCTGTTGGAAGACAGTAGTATATGCAGTGATATGCACAAGAAAAGACAGCTGTTTAGGTTTGTATGACTTTATTTAATATTAATTTCCCAGTAACGTCTCACTTGTGATTTTATTAATGTCCTCACTGAGGAAGACCTTGACGGGTGTGGTTATGTCACTTTTCTGGTTGGAAAGGAGCATGGAAAACAGAGTTCTTACCCTGTTCATCCCCTGAATGAGGAGGTCACAGTGGGACCTCCCCTTGTCTTTGGTTTTATGGATCCATTCTGCTCAGGAACTATATCAGATTTGCAGCTTCCCGGCTGCTCGTACTGCCACTGTGACTGGTGGAAGTTCATGATGCTTTAGTATATATGACAGGCACATTTCACAGATGAGTGCCCAGACTGACCTTTTTTCCTTTTGTTGATTTATTAAAAGCTAACGTAAAAGTATGATGACATGTAACTGATGGAAGCTCCCTTCTCTAAAGCAGCAATGTTTTGAATTTTTTTTTGCTGTGATCTTTGTCTTCCAAACTCCCAATTGCTTCTCCCTAGACAACATTCAAATGTATCCCTTATCCCAGATCATGTCCCAGGTCACAGGGAAAATCAGTAGGAGTCAGTCCATATTTTAATGGAGAAATTTTTTATCAGTTGACAAACAGCATCAGTGGAAGACCCAGCCTGGTGGTGACTGTGTTCCTCCAAGAGGCTTAGGGAGGCTCTCTTTCCACACCCCCAGGTTCAGGTCAAATTGAGCAGAGTTGAGCATTGCAAACTGCTTTTAAAGTCAGTTGGCTGCCACTAGTCTGTAGCAGAGCTGGCAGAAGTAATGGATGCTTTCAAAAACATGTCTTTCATCCTGTAAAGCATGTGGATAGCTGGGCAGAAGAACGGTGATCACCACATGTTTGTATGCATTGAGGTTTTCATACATAGCAGTGATAGTTGGTTACTTCAAACCTGTATGGTCTATGCTGCATAATTTTTCGCTGTGGGGAGGAAGAAGGTGGGATTATTTGGCATGCAGTTGCTGACTGTGCCTGTCTGCACAGCAGCCACAGAGGAGGTTGCAAGACTGCATCAGGGAAGGAGCAGGGCTGCGGCATCTGGATCTGTGCCCCATGGCCACAGGCAGCATGCAGCAAAACTTTCCTTCATGCTTTGGGCTGGCCTTGATGATCTGAGCATCAGAAGTAAGGAGGCATCTGAAATAACCCATGCAGAGATTCTTAGTAACTAATATTTGTTCAGGTTTGGGGAACAAAAAGGCATTTAGTATAACCTGAAACCACAGATGAATGCAACAGTGTATGTAAATAATATGCTTTGTTTTTCTCTTTCCAATTAAAATTTAAGGACCATTTATTTTAAAATATTTTTCTTTTCTATATTGTTGCTTCTGTGCCATTTCTCTTCATGCTTTCCCAGTGTTTGGGTCTAGCAAAGATCAACAAGTTAATACTGATGATCTCCTCTGTGTGAGGCTCTGATCACAGGTGAGGAACACACCAGCCTGAACCCGTCTTTGACACGCTGCTCCTTCACGTCTCGAGTGACAAAGCTCAGCAGGTTCTCCAAATAAAAAGCAGGACCCACGTTCACAAGGAGAAAGGGCACCAGAAAAACAGATACAGTGCCATGCGTTCGATTTGTAGAAAGAACTTTGAGCCTGCAAGGTATACTGTAAAATAAGGCAGACAAGTGGCATATGTCTTCTAAAAGCCTCCCAAAAGCCAGTGTTTTTAGCGTCACTTGGCATAATGGTTGTATTGTACCAAGCTGTGGTAGGCATGCTTGTCTTGTCATTTTAACAGCACATTTTAAGCAGTTCACTATAAATAAGCCAAATTCACCTCTGGTTTCTGCTCACAGTTAACTGTGTTGTCACTCACAGTATATATTGTGTGCTTTGCAAATGTTCCAAGAGCAGACAGTCTCTACCCAGAGATGTTTGCAATTAGTTGATGTCAGAGGGGAAAAAAAGCCTCAAGTAGTGGGTTTCTTAAGTGGAGTGTTAATGGAGAGTTTAGGGTCTCACTGGGAAGACACATGTTTAGGGGGAGGTTTAGGTGATTTTTCAGAGCAGATTATGAGGTGGCACAAGCTGCAGTAGAAATACAGAAGGATGGATGTAAAGGCAGATGTAGAAGGTGAAGTTAGTGAGAAAAACCTTACAGATGGTGGACATCAAAGGGAAAGGCAGTGAGGGGTTTGCTAATGGAAGAGACCAGTCAACAAGCAACAGAAGTGCTGTGTCCATGCTACTTAACATGACTCCATCAGTCCTATCTGGTGAAGTGTTCTTCGGAAGTATGTGAAAGGGGAGCAGTGGTAAGTGTGCATGTAAAAGGGTACAGGAATGTTTACTTGCTGAAGGCAGATGAGTACTGGGGTTGAATCCCCTCTTTCAGGCATGCTTCGGTAAATTCAGGGTATTTCATTTTTCTTGATTAGCCTTGCTGCAGGGTAACCAAAGGTAGACTCTGCCCTGACGTTATTTTATTTGTGTATAAGTATTTGTTTCCTGGTGTCCATAGGGGTAACAGAGACAACACGGGGAAGGCATCTGGCAGTCGGCAGAGCAGTACGGAGAACGAATTGAAGTGGACAGACCACCAGAGACCATGGAGCAGCACAGACTCAGACAGCTCAAATCGAAATTTGAAGCCAGCCATAACAAAGACAGCCAGTTTTGGTGGGATAACCGTCCTGACAAGAGGTGATAGCTCATCAAGTAACAGAAGTACCGGCAAACTGTCTAAAACAGGTAGTTAGTACTGTATTGGGTTCACACTGCCACTTGTTGTGCCACGGTGAAGAGCTGTACTGGTGCTTGTCTCAATATGGTATATCAGAGAATGGGTTTGCGTTGGAAAGGACCCTCAGAGGTCGTGTAGTCCAATGCCTGTGGCTGGGCTATACGATGAATTACAGGAACATTTGTATTTCCTGTGCTTAGCAGATGTGTATGTCCATCTACTTACACTGGTATCTGGGTACCTGGTATTGAGTTTTTAGGAATCAAGAAGAACACCTGGTGCCTGAGGTTAGCAAATCCTAGGTGAGGTAGGCTTTTTCTGGAATAAAGGATACACGCGTTGTATTTGAACACTGTCTGCAGTTGCTGTAGTCTCAGAAGATAATAGTCTTTTCAGACAAAGCACAGATTTTACCTTTTTATTGTTCTTACTCTTATTGAACTGAGAAGAGCTGAATGTCATATCTGATGAGAAAACCCAAGAATGTTTTGTTGTTCTTAAAATGCAGACCCTCTGTATAGTGGAGCACTGCCTCTCCGTTGCTGCTGGCAGATGAGGCAGTGTGCTGTGGTGGCAGCAGTCAGAAGTGCTGGATTCACAGAGGTGTCTCAGTCTCTCCATTTTCTTGTTTAGTACCCATTAGGGACTGTGAATTTGGTGTGAATTCTGCTTTTATTTGCATTAACTTCACAGGTACGTTAACATATGAGGGAGTCTGGATCTAAGTAATTTTAAGCCATGCCATTAAGCTACTCTATTACATTTTTGTGTAAAAGTGGATAATAAATAATGAGCTCATCAGATGATTCAATCAGTTTGGTTCATTTGATAAATATAGTACAGGACAAGTGGCAATCAATACTTAGCACTTAGTGCTTTTTCAGCCTGAGTGTTTTATGGACAGTACTTAATTTAAAAATGGTTCATCAGACCTGGGTTGGTCATATTTCACTTCTATATCCAAAATGTTACAGTAGCCCTTGCCATGATTCAGGATGCTGGGGAATGGCGTTTTGGAATAAATTGAGAAAACCTTTGACTTGGTAGCTACATTCTGGACCTCTGGATCTTGAGCATAGTTCTAAGTTTTCTTATATTTCACAGTGGTAGAGGACCCTGACTGGTTGGAGAGCCACTCTTTCAAACCCTGCTTGTCATAAAACTGCTGGGAACTTCTGGAATATCCTGCCCCTTCTTCTTAATGTTTCTATTTTATGTTTCTTTTGAGAATGTAGACAAATACTGTGTTTATAATCTTAAGATTTGTATCCCAAGTTGGAATATCTCAAATGGGAAGCAAACTATAAGGATCACTTCCAGAGATAAGATTCTCCTTCAGTTTTACTCCATCATTATGTATGTGAAATCCTATGGAATTAAGACAATAATATGACTTTGAAATATAGTGCAGCATAGTTCCCCTAGCATGTTCCTGAGCATAAGCGTATGCGAGGCAATGAAATAATTTGGTACATAGTTTTGAAACCAGGCTTCTGTGTTTTTTATTTGCATCAAGGCTGAACAGGCTGTACAGTGGGTCCTGAAGTATCCAGTAGACCATGTTTTTACCTCTAGATTGCTTTGCCTCCTGTGAATCTTTCCATTGCATCAGAATTCAATTTATTGTGCATGAGTGAGGGAGGAGGCTCAGTTTTCTGGTATAATTTTTTTTTCATAATATTCACCTTCAGGTGAGTGCAGCTAAATGTTTCTCTGCAGCATTGTGTTGAAGAGGAGCAGAGCATTTAAAATTATGTCAGGGAAGTCCAGTTAGGAGGGTTGAAACATCTAATTGCAAAAGACTTACACTTTTAAGTAGCTGTTTAGTGTTAAAATCAAGCATATTAAAGTGTGCACTTAGAAAATGGAGTATTAAAGGAGAGTTCTCTGAAGCATGCCAATACTTGTAAATGCATCTGCACAGTGTATGCACCACGCTGAAAATTGCTTTAAAATGGAAGCTCTTACAAGGCACTTTTAAAACATCAGTGATAGTAAAATTCCATGTTCTTTGCAGAGTACTTACGTATTGTAAGTCCTTTGAATTATTTTATATAAGCAAAGTGATTAAATTTGAAAGCCAGTTGAAGCACAGAAAGAGTAAAAAAGAAAAAATAAAAGGAAGAGATGGGGAAAAAGAGCAAGGTTGGATATCAAAACAAATTTACACTTTCAAAGCCAGGACACAAAGTCAAGCTGTCAGTCAGCCTGAGGAAAGTCAGAGGAAACAGTATCTGAATCGCTATTGCTATTGAAATGTTATTGGATGGCATTAAAGCAGAAAAGAATGACTGTTCAAAAAAATAATGAGGAAATATGCCTTGATAAACCATTTTCACTTCACAAAAAAAATAAATGCTGGGTGCATTCATACAGCTGTCAGAGCCCCCACATGCCATTTGCATGTGTTTTCTAAGGTACATTAGGTACCAAGTGACACTTCGTTGTGCATGTTTTTGCATCAGATCATCATCATACTGTACTCCAGTCATAGGCAGTGCTTGGCATTTCAAAGCTCAATACATATTTAAAGCTTGATTATGGTTTTGTTTGGGCGTGATTTTGTTTATTTTGTTTTGTCTTTACAACAGTGATTGAAATGGAATAGCAGAGGTGTAGCTAAGAACATGCAACATGCTGCCCTGGTAGTATGACAGAGCTTGGTAGGCACCAATTTTGTCCTGGTTCTCCTATGCAGAAAGTACTAATCCATTCTCTGAAGTCCTTTATGCTTCATGGTAATAAATTTAATACATTTTTGTCCTGCATACAGGGTGTACAAAATCAGTCTGAAGTCAACAGTAGGTCAAAATGTTCTTTGTTGACTAAATGATGGAAAATGTTTGTGACTATTTTAAATGTGAAAATAATTCTACATATAGGAGATTCATCCAGAAGCATTGTTAAACATGTTTCTTGAGCATTGAAATACTAAGACTTCAAGGAGTTTTACTAATGGCTCACAGCTGGATTTGAGAGCATATATAGTGATGCAGTATTAGAACTGTAGCCTTTCTGGATAATTTTTGCTATTGTCACCAAAATTAAATGCTCTGCCCTTAACCTTAACTTCTGATAAATCAGTAATTAGTGGTACATAGCAAACAAACAGAAACTGAAGCACTTTACCTCCCCTTTGGCAAAGACAGATCATAGAATGTGCTGTTCTCTGCAGTTGAGTCCAGTAGTGTCAGTTAGTCTTAGGCTTTACTTGCATTCAGTGGCATAGAAATTAGAGCTTAGCAAAGGAATTATGCAACTTCATTCTTGCAAACTTCACAAAAGGGGTTGTTTGAAATCCTTTGTATGTTTATCTTGGTGATTTCGATGGTTATTTTAATGTACCTGTTGATTGTTTAGAAAGCCCTCTTCCACTAAAAAGCAGAGGTGGTGTACTGGAAATAAACTTTTCTGGTCATTCTGAAGCTTAGTAGATATATAGAGAAATATTATGTTATAATTCAGTATCAAGTGGGGAGTTAATAATTGGTCATACAAATTTGGTTAGTTTAGATTTCCAGTAATACAGTGGACTTTCCAGGATTGACTAAGCATGTTAAATATGTCCCTACCTGAAGTAATCAGAGATGTACCTGTTAATTCTCTAGTACACCCATGAAGAGAAAATCTAGGTTATCACGTACCATGTTATTTTCACTGACACATTCCAACAGGTTTTAATGTACGTTATTAGGAAGGAAGTCAAGATATGTTTCCCGGAAATGTCCTCTGTGTATCTACATATAAATTTAAGTGATTGTTGGAAGACTTAAAAGATGTAACTATTGAATCTTTAGGTTCTCTGAATGCGTTTTCCATCGAGTGGAATCCACATCTGTTGGAGTGTGTTCCTTTCCCTCCTGTTTACAAAAAGCTGTCTGCACTGGGGTATCAGCTGTGTTGATACAGATCTGTAGGGATCATTAACTTCCTTGGCAGGGCTCCAAGTAATCCAAGCCACAGTTTAATCTCTCCTGTTAGGTATTCATTGCTACTGCTGTTGGGAGAAGATTATTATACCACAGCCATTTCAGTACTTTAACCTTACATGTATATAAATATAGATATATTTAAAGTACCCTGTAAATTTTAATTATGTCTCTCGATTTTGGAGCTGGATCTCTACTTCTTTATTATTTTCTTTAATTGATCATTAGCCTGGTGGATCTTGTGAGTCCAAGTGAAACTGTAGGAATGTTGATGTATGGGCAAGAAGTCATGAGCCAACTGCTTTCAGTCATCCTCTTCCCACCAACCAACTGTGCTGAGACATCAATCTTATTTTTAGAAATGTAACTTGCAGAGGAATAATCATGTTCATGTGAGCACACACCATCATATAAAATAATTGTAAATACTTTGTAATATACAAAAATGCAGTTGACTTATAAAAGTGGCTGATAAATATTCCCAAGCCAAGAAACTTTATCCAAGAGAAAAATACTTAGAGGTGATCAGCACTGTACTGCTCCTAAAAATTTACCATCTGGAGGAAGTAGTGAGTAGATCTTGAGTCCAATTGATAAGACAAAAAAATTTACCTTGCAATTGGAGTGAACAGAGATATTCAATGTCATCAGATACTGAATGCTGACCCAAGGAAAACAGAGCAAGAGGTTTTGTATCACTTACTAGCACTCAAGATATTGGAAAATTAATGGGACCTCCGTGCTCTGCCTCCACAATCCCCCTAAGCTATTAAGACTTTGTGGTGAGTTTTCTGTCTCTTATACCACTTTTTGAATTGCTATATCTCTCAGAATACTTAAAAAATGTATTAATGGAAAATGATGAGAATATGAAGGTTATTACTGTGTCAGTTGTGAAGCAGAAAGAAAATCACAGAAGAATCTAGAAAAAGTAGCCATCATTACCTACTGAAAAAAAAGAGGTTGGATTGTGTAATGGGGGCAAAAATCTCGTTTAATCAAAGTTCCTTTCAGAAGTCTTTAGCAAGACCTCTCTTAATGTGAATATGAATAACGTCAGATAGTTAATTCTTTCTTCGTGTGCTGCAGCACTGAATTCATTATGTGGAGATTTCTTATTCCAAATTTAGGTGCTGTGAAAACAGCTAATGGAAGGTACAAAGACAAGATTAATTGGTGTTAATTTCCAAATATCAGTGGTGGAATTTACTTAGCTTAATACATCTAGATTAAATTGATAGGAAACTGGTTGTAGTGATGTTAAAATTTTTAAATAGATTATTTTTATATAGGAGAAATGGGGAGAAAATTGGTTAAGTAGTAATTTCTGTGGTTTTTGTTTTGTGGGGTTTTTTTTAACATTCAGAAAATTGCTGAAATGATTTAGTGTCTTATTTGTATGCTTTCAAAATCACCAGCTCGACTTACTGACAGAGGAGGGCAGATCTCTGATCTTTTAAGCCAGGCAATTTCAAAGCTGTCATCTTGGCCAACGTGTCATGATAGCTCCTGAGGTTGTTCCACTGCTTCTGCCAACCATTCGATGAGTACATCTGAATTCATTGCAGTCCTTTGGCTTTTAGTGTTCAGAAGCTGGTACAGATCAATCCATGACTCTGCCATAAAAACAGCTGCAAGGGGGCAAATAAAAAAAACGCAACATACCAGAGCTGCAATCTTCTTTTATGCTAATGGTGTTTCTTCAGTATAGCTAAAAGAGGAGAGAGGTCTGAACTCAGTCTTGGTACTACTTCCGTGCTTAGAAATGATATGGAATGTTTATGAAATCTGATCATTGCTCCTGCATCTCGAGGTGGCTTTCTAACACACTGAATTTAACAAGTGTTGGAAAAGAGGAGAAAGTCAACCAAAGACTGAAAGGGGCGACATGAAGTGCATTCAGAAGGACTAGAAAAATGCAGGAAGGATCCTAGTAACTGCTGTAGAAAAAAAATTAAACCCATGTGGTTGCATTTACTTGTGAGGAAGATGCCAGATAACACTTTCAGCTTGATGACCTCCAGGAATATCTCTGCAATTTGTAGAAACACTGAAATCTGAAATGATCCAATAACTAACACTACCCCTGCAGGAATAATATTTCTAAATTTTCAACCTCAGTCTGCAAGGAAAGGAAGAACACAGCAACTAATGCAACTTCGAAGTGTATTTATAGAAATTAGATTTCTTCTGACATCTCTGCCTTTCTTGATTAGATACTGGAGAAGCAGATTTAGGGTCCTGCCGATAGCAAAGCTCATCAAGAGGACTGTGTCTGTAATAGTTGCTGTACAGATATGAATTTTGAAGATAGAAATGTGTTTTACACAGAAATCTGTAGTAATCTGTGAAAAGACCCTCTATTTGTTAAGTAACAGGATGCTGGTGTGATTTCCTCAGAGGAAACTTGGCTTGCTCTAATTATGAAGAAAGAAATGAATTCCAATATGGGTTTGACTGAAATCTAATCCAAGGCTCTAAGCAGTTTACTTCAGGGTCCTTCTGTAGTATCACAAATATTAAGGGATGTAATTTGCTAAGAAGTTGGCTGAAACCTAAATCTCCATTTTGCCGTTTCTTTAGTCTACACCTGCAGGAGAGCACTAGGGAGGCTGGCAATCAATGTAAGGTGCATAGACAGTGCACAGAAGTAAAATAAAAGAAGTTGCAATTAACATATACTTTACTTTTGGAAGGAAACATTCATAAAGACATTTGCTTTCACACCTCCCTGATATTTGCTGTAACATCCTGCTTTAAAGACGCTGTTCATGTGAGCGTTACACTCTCAGAGGTTCTTGTCATTTTTACACAAAGCAAACTGAAACCTAATCAAGTAAAACCTCTGAAGTTTGGCAATTATATGTGGTTTTTAAAATAAGGCATTTCCCAATCCTCCCAGGCACTAATGTGTTTTAGCATATTTGATTTATCTTGATCTATTAGTTTAATAATTTCAATGCTGAAAAAACAAAGTAGTAGAAGTCTCAGGTAGCATCTTAGATAGCTTTAAGTTAATATACATATGGCATAGCTACGTTATTACTTGATTGATAACTCAGTTGCTGGTTGTTTATTTTTTTTCTACAGAGAATGTTTGATGATTGTGGGGATTTTTTCTTTTGTTGGGTTTTTTTTCAGTGTTTAGTTTTTGTACCTTATGAACTAATACTTTAGCATTATGAATATGTGCTGAGCTTTTTGTGTTCTGCTTGATAAAGCTGTGTACTGGCCTGTCGAGGGAGGAAAGTGGTCTTCTGAATTGTAGAAATACCACTGGATACTGAGCTCAGTAGGGAGTGAAAATCCCACTCCTGCTAGCTGGGCATGTAATGGTGCTTGCCTTTGCAGTATGTGACTGCTGTCTTCGCCTACACACTGTTTCTGATGGAGACTGGGGTCCCTTGTAACCCCTCTGCTGCTGCTGTGTCTCTCCATTAGGCTCAGAGTCTTCCAGCAGTGCTGGCTCCTCAGGATCCCTGTCACGAATACATCAGCCTCTCCAAAGTGCATCTCTTGTCCCTGGGGTGACAGCCGGCTCTTCAGGCAGTGTGTCCTACCCTGAGAATGGGATGAGTGGCCAGGTGGCCCCCAGCAACACCAGCTATATCATTCTTCCACTTGAAGCTGCAGGGATACCACCTGGCAGTATCCTTCTCAACCCACACACAGGTCAGTATGATGCTGTCCTTGAGTCTTTCTGATGTCATCTGGGGAATTGGCAAATATCATGTTTCTAGTAATACTTTCCTTGAGACACTTTTTACAAGGAAGCAAGCAGCGAATATATGCAGAAATGGCATTTGGCAGATTGTTTTTCTGATTCTGCAGGCAAAGCTGGAATAGCTTTCTGAGGCTCCTGTGGTACAGCCAGTGGGAAGCCAGCCCACTCAAGCAGTTCCAGACAGGATAATCATCTTGTAAAGTCCTGGCACTCCCTGCTTGTGAATCCTTCAAGATCCCGTTAGCTGCAATAAGGACAGACACTCTTCCCTATCCACTGTATGCTCAAATTTTTGGAGATTGTGCTTAACAGCAAAAGAATTTTCAAAAGGCATAGAGGCTGCATTTAAATTAGCACTTTCGAGTTAATTTCCTGATGTGATCAGCAGTTGTATTTAAATTGGAACTATTGTCATAAGGAAAAATCATAATCTCCTCAATTGTGCATCGTGGCCTGAGCAGTTAGCAGCGTTGTGATGCTTGAACAAGGAGGCATTTGCAGTCACCCAAGCACTGTGGATGCTTCAGAAACCACTCAGCTTGAACCTGAGTGCTTGCTGAAAGTTTGAGGCAATTTGTTACCTCCCCGATCCAGATGAAGTCTGGATAATGTTACACTATTGCTCCCTGTAGTGTTGTGCTGACAGCTTTAAAAAGGTTCAGGGAGGTTGAGACTCTGATGCTCCTTCAGTGATTTGGACTATTTCAGTGACCATGACTAGCTTGGCTGTCAACCTTATCTGAGTTATACTGGGTTTAAAATCACAAAGCCTACAGTGCAATGTATTTTCCATTATACAGAGAGCTGAGAGTTGAACTCCAACATATTTTTTCAAACTCCTTGGAAGAGCATTTAGGGAGCTTTTGATTTGGAGATTTTTATTTATAGCCAATATTTTCTGTTTATTGCACCCCAGTGTTACAATATTTTGCTGCTGCTTATTTGTGATTTCACTGCTAAAAATACTTTTTTTAATCAGAATGAAGTAAAGAAAAACTGAAAGTTGCAGTGCTTAAGAAAAACACAGCCTTGATAGGCTATTATACCGAACTTTGCACAGACATTTAAAGATAACAGTATCTAGTACTGATCAATACATACCACTGTATATAAAACCAGGGAGGAGTTATTGTTTCTTTAGATTCAAATGTGCTATGATCATTCCAGAGAGGTGACTTAGAAAAACACATTTGTGGAATTAAAAGCCTTTAGTATTTCTGCCTACTTTTTTACGTTATTAAAGCCTTTAGTATTTCTGCCTACTTTTTTACAAGTTACTACATTATTGATATGAGAGCCTAATGCTGTCAGCATAAGTGGGGATTTTAGTCATTTTGTGAAGTTCCTCAAGGAGAAGGCAGAATGGGAGGGAAGGCAAAACCCGTTGTTAGTAATTTACTCGTTTATCTTGTTCTGATAGCCAACACTGGAATTTCTTGATCAATACAGAAGGCATTTTGTGTGCTCTGTGGTTTGTTACTGTACAAAACTCAGCAGGCCTAGGCAGAAGTCCATCCATAATTGAGGTGATAAGACTGAGAGAAACAAATGAAAGGAATTGCTGCTTTGAGCCCATGAGCAGCCAAGAGGTTGTGCTTGTTCCTGCCCAGGGCAAGGGCAGAGGCTGCAGCACTGTTTAAAAGAAACATCTCCTACATCTGTTTTCTCAATGTAACAATTTGCAGGAGCTAGCTGATTTTTTTTCCCTGGTACCTAGGAAGTCTTTGTCTGCCAGAGTTATAATGCCTTTCCATATTGACACTAGAGCAAAGTATCTGCTCTTCCCTCCTAGCGTGCCTTATTGTCTTGCAGAGGCATAATTGAGTGTTCCATGTGCCTTAGTATTTTTATTATTCAGGGAGCAAGTGTTTTTGTGCTCATGAAGTTTAGCATTTGTTTCAAACTGCATTTTTTGTTTCTGTAGTTCCCCTGTAAATACATTTATATAATAAAGAAAATGAAGGGAGCAGATTCTTCTAAAGACTGAAACGCTTGTCTCAGACAGCTTCACACTGCTACCTGTTCTAGCAATCCAGCTATATTGTAGAGTCTACTGTGTTTTTAACATGCAGCAAAATACATGCTGCAAATTTGCCACTCTTTGGGCTAAGAATCTTTGCATCTTATTAGGGTAATATTACAAAAGAAGCTCCATAGGGAGGAGACTTAGATTGCTGAATGCTGTGATCGACTATCAAAGTGATGGATGCTGTCAGAAACATAGATGAAGAGAAGACAGTTCAAAGAAGAGGAAAAAGGAGCTTTGTTTCCTGTAATGAATAGATTTTCTTTCCCTGTGTATCACCATTCTTCAGCTCTTTCTTCTTCTCTTGCAGAGTGGCTACTTCCAATCTTTTTCTCTCTTTTGATCATAACACTATGTCCTTTAAAGATCTTTTTTTCCTTTCATGGTGCATAGTCACTGACTATTATAAGCCTCTAATGACATGTAGAGATGCTGTCAGTATGTCCCTGCTCTGATTATACCTCTCGACTCCTTCTCAGGTGTTGACAGTCCACACTTCCTTTTCCATATCCTCAGCTTCCTTTGTTTCTTCTTCCCCAGATAGAGAAGCATCTTGCTTGCTGTAGCAAAGGACCATTTATGTGGCTATGCTCTCCATTCCACCTGCTTCAACAGTCTGTTTTAGCCTTTAAAGGATTCCTCTTGACAAGTTTTGTTACTTAACCTTTTGACAGTTTAGGAGCATTTATATTTTGTTTTTACTCCTTTAAATGACATCACCATTTTTGCCCTTCTATCAGGGCCACAGTTCATAGCTTACAAATATCTTCCCTGTTACGATCTGCTCTCCTTTTCTTATTTCAAGATTTCTTAATGAAAGGCCTTTTTTTTTTTTTTTTTCATTTTTAAAAGCATTGCTGGAGCTTTTCTCTTTCAATTTTGTTATCCTTCCTTGAGTCATGGAAAATGCTCCTTATGGCTTCCTTTGAGTGTGTGGCGCAAGCTTCAGGAGCCTGTTCCACTCCACCCAGTGCAACTTCCCCAGTCTCCCGAAGTACTTCTGGAATCTGAGACTCCCAAATTAAGCGAGTCCATACCATTGTCACCCAGTGTGTTCACAGGAAGAAGCAGGAAGTCAGCTAGTGAACAGATATGCCCTGTGCTTCTCAGGTACTCTCTCTATTCATGACTTTTCTCACTGTGAGTGTGAGACTTGCCAAGTGTAGTACAGCAACTTCATCCAGCAGGTCTTCTCCAGAGAGAAGACAAGATTTCTTTACCCAGTGCTCCTCGTATGTAAAAGAGGGAGTAACTGAAAGGCTCAGGAGTACATAGAACAGGTAGAGATGCTTGTGGTATGCCAGTCAGAAGGTCGTTATTTCACTATTGCTCTAGGTCACTGAATTCCTCAAGATCTCCAGTTTTATCTCAGGCATTCATACTTTAGTTACCTACTGTAAGTGTTATCACTTCATTGCTAAAATCCCTTTTTTTTTTTTTTTTTTTTCCCACTGGAACATCTAATTCCTTCAGTTTATGAATTTAGGATGGAAGTGAAAAGAGAACTAGAGAGAACTGAAGTCATGGAAAACCTTACCCCTACCATTTATTTTTTTTGTTTGTAAGACAATGACTTCATAGAATCATAGGGGTTGGAAAGGACCCCTGAAGATCATTGAGTCCAACCCCCCTGCTGCAGCAGGAACACCTCTGTCAGATCACACAGGAACATGTCCAGATGGGTCTTGAAAGTCTCCAGAGAAGGGGACTCCACAACCTACGTGGGCAACCGGTTCCAGGGCTCCATCACCCTCAGAGTAAAGAAGTTTTTACTCCTCTTGAGGTGGAACTTCCAGTATTGCAACTTGGTGCTGTTTAGCCTCGTCCTGTCACAGGGCACCGCTGACTTTGGTGAAGTGTTTGGGTTTTTTAAACAAATGTTGCTTTTGCAAGGTTACTTTCCCCAGCTAAAATATCTGAAGCAAAAATAATTCAGCAACTTGGTGGAACTTTGGACAGAATTTGTCCTGTTAGTAAGATATTTTCAAAGATATCATAAGTATTTTTTTCCTTGGTAACTTCCAGGGCTGCATGATCTGATTACGTAGAGCACAGCTCTCAAAAGTACAGCACTATTTTGTTAGAATGTGTAAATAAATTAGTAGCAAGGTAATAAGGGTGGGGTTGTGTGTTCTGCTTTTCCATACGAACAACAGTGTTTTGTCAGGAGTGGTTGTGTACATTTGATTGAATATTCTCTACCTCCAGTGTTTGCTTCAGAGTTCAATTTTAGTATTAATTGATTCATCACTGAATGACTTCAAGTAACCATAGCACCTGAATCATCTTACAGCCATGGTAACTTTCCACCCATTCCTTGGAAAGTCATGCTGCCAAAACAAATATCTGCTGTCTGTCATGCCTGCAAAAAAATAAAAATAAAAAATGGCCAATACTGTAATGAGGCTTTGAGAGTGCCAAGCACTCTGCTGTTGTAGCAGGTCAGTGAAAGAGCAGTCAGTTAAAATAAGGTTGTATGATTTCATATAGAAAAATACACATTCTTGGAAGTGTTCAGCAAAGGCAGGGTGTTTTGTTTCAGGTCAACCTTTTGTAAATCCTGATGGTACGCCGGCAATATACAATCCTCCCAGTGGCCAGCAGACAATGAGGAGCCAGATGGTGGGACAGTCTCAGCAACAGCCTTCATCCCAGCAGCCTCAGCAAGTTCAACAGCCACAGCAGCAAATGGCAAGTCATCTTGTCACACAGGTGAGTGTGGTGGCAACTGGAAAACAAGAACCTCTCAGGGTACAAAGGATGACCTTAAAGGGTAGGAGGGAAGGATGCAGCTAGATAAAATATCAGGATATATTTTTCTTTTGAAACAGGTGGAGCCTATGACCTGTATTTTCAGTGTGGATGAAACAGATGTAGAGGGAAGATTCTAGTTTCAATGCCATCTAAAGGATGTTTTTGTTTTGAAAAGGACTGTTAATTGAGTTGAGGTTGCCTATGTAAATTTTTTGCAAAAATCACCCATTAATGAAAGCTGAAGCATCCATTCTCAAGCTAGTGCAGTCTGTAATTCTCCCCAAAGAGCTGGAGACATTTTCTTGTCCTTTTTGACAGCAGCAGGGTTGAGTCAAAGAATCAAGTACAATGTAGGGCTCTGCAAACCCTTCCACGTCTAGTTAAATCAGGCCCAAGCTGTGTGTAGCCACTCTGTGAGTGCTACTGCCCCAGAGCATGTTCTGGCTATGACCCTGCTCTGGGCGAGAAGAAGCTCCTGGAGGTTCAGTAGGAGAGGGGAAGAGCAGCATGGCTTGGGCACAGTGCCATGGTACATCAGCTCTCTGGCCCCTGGAGCTGGCTTTGGCATGGGGCCATATGTGGCTGAGGCTGAGCAGCAGTGTTGGGTCTGATTCAAACTTAATTTTGTGGATTGTGTTGCCTGCTCGAGAAGGGCAGGCGGAGGAAACTACTCAAGCAAGAATCTTGCATCCTTCTTACTCACAGAACGGCCAAGATCTACTTGTGGGTTTTGTATGGCTTTATAATTTGGTATAGTTTCATTGCAGGTTGCCCAGAAATGCAGTGTTTAGATTCAGTGAAGTTGTATTAATTGTACTGGAACTTGCATGTTTCTGGCTCTTATTTCTTTATTTAATCCTCGTGGTTTTAGAAGGTGGAGGTAGTATCAAAACTGTATAAGACTCAAGTTAAATAAAAGATTAAACCAAAAGGAATAGTAAAGCTATTCCAAGATAATAGTGTTGCAGAAAATTCTTCTTTCATTTAGATAAAATCTGCTCCAAGATGACAGACCTGTCTCTGTTGTTAATTTGTAGCCTGTTCTTTGTCAATTTTTAAGCTATTGTGTTCTGCCAAGGCAGCTTTATTATGGTTATTCCTTTGCCTATGACACACTCGAAGTTAAATCAGTCATTATCAGCAAAATTTAAATATGCTCTTACACTGTGCTGCTCTTCCATTTTTTCCTCTAAGTTAAATGCAAAATCATAATTTGGCTTTTCCTCACATCAGTAATAAGAAGATGTAGCTGTGGCTTTATTTAATCTAACAGCCATCAGATATATGAAAATAGACAAAAAAATCTGTAATGAAGAATTGTTTGGTAGAAGACTAAAATTGCAATACCTGACCTCTTGTATTTGGGCTGGCAATGAGTCACCTACATTTCCAGAGCTGTGTTTGTGATCTTTGTTCTAAGTAATAGAGTCTGTTGTTATAATCTATCTCAAAGTAGGTTGTATTTATTGTCTTTCACTGTGTTTATTTTACAGCCTGTTCAGGCAATGCAGCCATCTTCTCAGTCAGTCCAATATCCAGCAGTTTCTTATCCTCCCCAGCATCTCCTGCCAGTCTCACCAACGCAGCAGTTTTCTGTGGTACTAAAGATTTTTTTATTTGTACTTTGATTTTTTCCTTTTCTTCAAGTTGGGTGCATGAGCATGAGCGTGCCCAAGAGCCTCTGAGGAGCACTGTGAGTGGCATCCCACTTGAGAGCCCTGTTTAAATACCCTTTTGTCTTACCACTTTTGGTACTGATAAGGATCTTGTGAGAGCATTCCCAGTGATTCTGGTTATCTAACCTGAAGGGGGATGTCAGGAGTGGGACTCTCAAACTGGTTAGCAGAGCCTCCAGTAAAATGTTTTGTTGTGCCTGTGGTTGGAGCTTGAGTCTCCCTGCTTTGTGTTGAGGGAGCTTAAATTGCTAACTTGGACATTTGAGATTTGGGTTATCCCCCTTTTATGTCCACACAGACTGGAGAAGACACCTCTAGAAATTACTATTTTTTTATTTTATCAGTGTAATAGATCCGCTGCCTAGATTTATTCTCTGATGATACCAGAGCACTTGAAAAACAGAGCAGCAGTGAACCAGCTGCAGAAGATGTGGCACATTGTGCATCATGACAAAGTACCAATGGACATGTATAATAAAAACAAATAGTGTACTCTTTTGGAGTCTGAATCTTGCTTGGTACTTACAGGGCTAAGATTATACTGTTGTAAAATGAAGCTGACATTTTAAGAGGCACTGGAAGATTTTTGTTGTTGTTGTTTTTCTCTCTTGCTCTGGTAATCTTGTTTATGACTTTATTTTATTTTATTTTTTTTTCCCAAAGTAGAGATGTTGTGTTGTTATATTAAGAGATGGAAACAAAACTGCATGGATCCTTGCAGCTAAAATAATGTTATTAATACCTGCTAGATGAGCAGTACCATTTACAGGACAGTAAAAAATGTTCCATGCTGAACAGAAGTTGGATACCGCAGTGCTAATTCTCTTGAAATGTGTCATGCAGGCATCTCGGGTTGTTCTAGTGATAGTCACAGGATGGCTGATATTTTTCATGGCCAATTCAAGAGTGAAACTTCAACCTGAATTAATGTCTTCAATGTACATTACATTATACGCACAATGTATAAGGTATAGGGTTTTGAAGCTCTTGGTCTCTGTTGTGCAAATCCAGAGGCGTTCCAGGCTCAATAAAGTTTCTCATAGAATCTGTTTGGAGTCCTTTGCCATCCAGGTAGCGAGTGTCCTGGCTTTTTAAAGAAGCAACTTCAGACAGTCAACTTAGTGCCTGAAAGTGGAGGTAGGATGATGGTAAATAGCATTACTTTCTTACACCATCTGAAGATCTGCCCGGGGTGTTTAAAATGTTGGCTCATGGTATGTGCTTTCAGATTGGGAGGGAGAGTCACTGCAGCAGTCTCTGGCAGTGCTTTCCACAAACAAGTGTTTGTGGGCTTTTCCTCTATTTTGAAGTTTTCTGCCAATAAATACTTGGTGCAGGATGTTTTGAGAGAATGAACACCACAGGGATGCAAACAAAATCGAAGAGGGTCCTTTTAAAAAACAGCATGGATGTTCTAAGTGAAAAGCATTTTTATAGTGCTTGTTCCCTGCCCATGAGGGGGTATAAGGAAAGGACCGCAGTAGACATATTAGCACACAATGGAGTTTTATGCTGGATTTATTGGTGTATAGAGTATGTTTTAATATTGAACATGTAAAAGTCTTAGGCTATGGGCACAAATGAAGATTCATAGAACACATTTGTAGATCTTCGACCTTCACAGAATAAACTTGAGAGTGTTGATTAGTACAGATCTTTTTGCAAGACTGAACAGATACTGTTTATAATCCATGTACCATCACCAACGTGTAATGAGACTTAGGCCCATTGACTTTATTTGGTACGTTCATCCTACTGTACTTTTTTTTTTTCTCCATTCACTCAAGTGAAGTACTTGTTTCTTTCCAAGGCTGAATAAAAAGCCTTGAAAGCAACCGAAGACTTAGGGGTTTTTACCTTCTCTATGTTTACAACCTTG
Organism: Chaetura pelagica; assembly: GCF_000747805.2. Lineage (NCBI taxonomy): Eukaryota > Metazoa > Chordata > Aves > Apodiformes > Apodidae > Chaetura > Chaetura pelagica. The sequence continues at coordinate 217,689 of NW_009952803.1, forward strand.
GATTTTCAAAACAGTTAAAAAAAAGGAAAAGGTCTGCACCTGAATCCTACTGAATTCCTCTTTAGGATGATTTTGAAACAGATGAAATTATCAGCATGTGTTTATCTGAGGAATTCTCTGTTTGGGGGAAGAGGTATTCGTAATGTTATTTTCATGCCCTTTAAGATTGAAAATGTCTGGTTTTTGAATCTGTAAAGTTTGCTTGTCATTTTGGAATAAAAAGCAGTGGAGGGAGGAGAGGGGCAGGTTAAAAGCCAAAATAATATACTTTTGTGCCGAGCCATGCTGTTCATCTTGCATTCCGGAAGTCTTTGTCAGAGCATTTATAGTGGTTTTCATTCTAATTGACTCCATTTTTTTAAATATCCATGTGAAGTTTGGCACATATTTGAGCTGAGCGATTCCTTTCCCCACCCCTCGCACTCTGTTTGAACCTGTTTGGTTTTGCTAATTTGCCTGTCTGCTGCAGACATCGTGTCTACATCATTTTCTACTGCCTTTTACCCTGCAGCGAGATGACATGACAACACAATTTAACCAGATGAGTTTAAGTCGTCAATCATCAGGAGACAACCCCGAATCGCCTTCTGGTCCTGTCTACCCATCGCCGATCTTGCAGCAGCCTGCCCAGCAGACAGGTTACATTATGGCTTCCCCAAGTCAGCAGCTTCCCCCAGGAGGCTTTACAGGTTCAGGTCCACCAGTATCCCAGCAAGTGCTGCAGCCGCCACCACCGCCCCAGGGCTTTGTGCAACAGCCACCACCACCTGCTCAGGTAGGCAAAACCTTCGCTGCCAGTTTGGCGTGGTGCTTGTTGTAACGTCAGAAAAAGAATATTAAAACATTATTCAGATTCCAGATTTTTTTTTTTGTATACTTTTATTCTCCATGGTAAAAAGCTTAGCAGATTTTTAGGCAGCAGGAAACTTGAAAAGCCTCTGTTGTTTCCTTGGTCTCAGCAATTCCTTCCCTATCCTCAAACCGTTTTCTGAACATACGTTCATACTCCAGGACACATCTGCACATGAATATGAAGGAGGAAGGTGAGTAAATATCTGTATTCTTTTTTCTCCTCTATATATAACAAAAGAGCAACATGCACACCAGCCCAGGTAGTCATTAATCATATTTAATTGACTTGAACATGTGAGATGTCACAGATCAGTAATTTTAACTGTCTTCCTGAAGACTGATTATGTTTTACTGTTCACTACCAAACATCTCTACTTGTCCCCTGGGTACCTTTACAGAATATTGAAAGTGATTACTGTCAAGAAGTAAAATGCTCAGATGACTTTCTGGACCATTTTCAAGGCATACACTTTAAAAAGCCAATTTTTTTTTTTTTTAATCCAATTATAGATAACTTCATTTAAACTCTACTTTAAAATTCTATTGATGATATTTCTGCTGTTTTCATTTTATCCTTTGGAAGAAAATATATTAAAAAATAAAGCAAAAGAACTTCACCTTTACTTTTAATGTAAAAGTAGTGTAAACCCTGCTGCTTTTTCTTTGCTTTCTTTTTTTCACTTCTTACTGAAACTCTCCGATTGTGTTTGTTAACGGGATTCTGTATTGCCACCGTAATGAAGAATATATATTGTTACAGTGTTTTAAGTGGGCTAGAGATCTAGTTAATGAGATCACTAACTAGTAATAAAAGATACCTGAAAACTACTGGATGCTTACATCCCACAGAAGACCGTGGCATCCATAGTTTCTGTAGTTAGAAATAATGCAGCCATTTTTTCTGAGAGAAGTCTTGCAAGAAAAAAAGTGGTAAGGAGCTGAAGCTCAATATAATTTGATTTTATTTTTTTTCTAATTGAAGATATTGCTAGAAAAATATTTAATTGGTTGCCAAACGTAACATTTTTTTAAAAGATTCAGAAGGAAAAAGCGACTTGAGAAGCAGAATGTCCTGATTAATCTGTCTCCCCATCTGGACTGTGTCTCCTAAGTGAGTAAGCAGAGGCTGTCCAGGCTTCTCTCTTCATGTACAAGCCCCCAGTGCCCTCAGTGTTTTCACGCATCATTTAATCAAACCTCATGACACTTGTAGTGAACCAGATAAATGCGAGCACCTCCATTTCACAAGCTGTCACCGTGGCAGGGGCAGTGACACGTTTCCCAGCCCTGCAGGAGTGAAGGGGGCTGCAGCATCCTGCTGCCTGCCGTGGCTGGGAACCCCACACCATCTCCTCTCCCTCCTGAGGTGACACCAGGTTTGCAGCCCCCCTGCCCGGGATCTCTGCTAGACCCCATCTTGGTTGACTTAGCAGAGGCTGCTTCTGTGGGTTTGCCCACAGGAGTGTTGGATTTCACCTTTCTGTGTGCAGTAGGGTTGCAAGGTTTTCGCTCAGTGTGGCATAGTGTTGCTTTGCGGAGCTGTTTTCCCTCATTTATCCTTGCTGTGGTGCTACTGGAAAGGCAGATGAACTTCCTTAGAGAACAAGTCATGAGGAGGTGCCTTTTCATGTGTGGGCTCCTGTAGGACTAGTACCAGATTGCTGTGGATAATGGCCACTGTGCCTGTACATACGCTAAATACGGTACATACTAGAACTTTCCTCTTAAATTGCATCAAAATGGAAAGTTACCCAGGGCAGAATAGTATCTTTTGGGTTTGCAGCAGCCTCATTTGTTTCCCTGAGGAATGGTTTGTCCCTCAGGGGCTCTAGAAAGGTGAGAAATTCAGTACTTGTCCACTTCCTCCGCATCCGTTGCACCGCACACACCATTCATAGAGTCACAGAATGGTTTGGGTTGGAAGGGGCGTTAAAGATCGTCTAGTTCCCTCTGCTGTCTAGACCCTCTGCTGTTGGCAGGGTCACCTCCCGCTAGACCAGGTTGCTCAAAGACCTATGCAGCCTGGCCTTGAACACTATCAGGGAAGGGCTATTCACAGCTTCTCTGCGCAGCCTCTTCCAGTGTCTCACCACTCCCACAGTAAAGAATTTCTTCTCCAACTTGCTGCTAATCCAAAAAACCTTGTTGGACACCTGTGTGGAAGAGGGTGCAGGGGGTCAGTCCCTGCTGCCCGTGTCCCTGTATTGTGGCCTTGGTCTGCTGGGAGGGAGAGGGGCAGCAGCTCTCTGCATCTGCTTGTGCAGATGGGGACCTCTGATTGATGTTTCAAGTTTGAATTCATTCTTTTCAGCTCTCGAATGTGGCACAGTGGTTTGTATGCTACTTGTAGCATGTGTATGGCAAATAAGAGATCTTTCTTATAAGAAAGATGAACAAAGCTTTGGGAAATAGTATCTCCTCTGCCCTAACAGCTGAGCTTTCTGTGCAGGGCAGCTACACCCTGACTCCCTGTCCTACCTTTGGCATAACTTCACTGTGGCTATCTGAATCACCTGTTGCTCTGTAGGCTTAGATGCAATAGTAAGGCTGCTCTTAAATGTCAAAAGAGGTGGTCTGAGGTAGGCCTTATGGTAATGCATGCAGAACATCATGTGATGCATTAATCAATGCCACTCAATCAATGTAAAAGCACTTATCTATCTTAAATGTTGCTATTAAATTTATACCAGTAAAAATGAAGCTTAATGGTAATGGCTAATTCCTGTAAATGCATTGCTCATAAGGTTCTGGTAGGTTGGCTACAGTGCACTGTATGCTGTTGGAAAATAGCAGTGAAAAAACCTGGGTGAAGGTCCTGTGGGTATGACCATTTCCTTTGGGAACTGAAAGGAGGGAAGTGAAATGCTCTCCAAGCCTACAAACCCCCTGGTACTGCATTTAAATTATTAGATTTTGTATTAAATTAAAAGTGGCTCTACAGCTGCTCTCCAAGATTCTCTCTCCCAGTGTGTGTCAAAGCAGAAGCAGACTGGGTTTGAAATGACATGCCTAAGAAGTGGTGAGAGGACACCTTACATTTCTTTTGCAGCTTCTTTCATCACAGCTATTCCCCAGCTTGACAACAGAGTCATGGTTTAATAACCTGAAAATAATGATCTTTGTTCAGCCATTTGGAAAAAAATAATTAAATCAAAAATCCCAACTGTTAGTCTAGGTTTGCTGAAAGTAACTTCTAGCAGGAAATTCTGCTTGCTTTCTGTCTCACAAATAGCAAACATACATATTTACTTTTTCTGTTTTCTTCTGGTTTTAGTTTTCTTTCTGGTGGTCTTCTGCAGCCCTTCTGGGCCCAGACACTTCAACAAGTGTCCACATTTGGTCTTCACAGCACTCTCTCAATGGTGCTTGTCATTGCTCTGCCTCTGCAAGTGAAGCAGTAGCAAAACTACGGATGCTATGCCAGTGGAAAAGGATATGCACCCTTTAAAGTTATTTTTACCTCTTAACTCATTCTTTCCGGAAGGCATACTGGCAAAATTATGTCCACAAATGAGGTGGCCTGGATTCTTTGAGAGGATTGGAGAAATAATAAAGGGGAGGGATTTTCCACCTGAGTTCATTTTGTGTTATCACTAATTGTAGGTGTCTCTTTGCAGAAGCTCCCTCCTAGAGAGTCTATAGCTACCCTAAGACAGCATCTTCATTCATAGCATGTCTTCTCTAGGAAACTTGTTTTGAAGGTTGAGGAGTCACTGCAAGTGGGTCGCTCTTACCTTGATGATCTCAGAAATGTAGATTGGAGGACATTCTACAGTTGTACACAAGCCATTATTTTTTGTTACTGTTGTTGTAATTATTATGGAGGCAGGTGAGGGGAAGAGGAAAATCCTTGAAGAATGACTGATCCCAGCCAATAAGATATTGGGAAGAAATGGTCCATGCATCACTGTGGTTTCTGTTGTCTTCACTCCTGTTTATGGCGGCTGCAGCTGTCATTAGCAACAGTGTCAGCATGATGAATTATCTGGATGAACGTGTTAATCCAAACCTAGCTGATACCAGCAACATGAAGACAAGCTAGAATACCTGCCTGATGGCAGAAGCAAGCTGCCAGTCAGTAGAGACACAGTTTAGGAAGGTAAAATCAGCCTGAAAGATGCATGGAATTCTATTCCTAACCTGGGGAAATAACATACCTGTGAATTTAAGGGATGCTGCTAGAGAGCAGTCCAGGGGAGATCTGCCCTGGTAACAAAGCAGAGAGACAGTGCTGCTTTGAGTCTCTGGTGGTCCTCTGGAGACAAAGCATTAGAAGTGGGAAAAAGTCAAGCCTGTTAATGCTGTTTCATCGTGAGTGTCTCTGAGGTGGTGTGCCCAGTCCAGTTACAGTTTAAGTTAAATAAAGAAAATATATGAGAGGAAAAAAAACCCCAAAATGCATTAGAATGGTCAGCATACAAACAAGGCAAGTATACACCTTCAAAATAAGAATATCCAAGGGAGTAAGGATTGTCTAACGAATATTTCCATGGTAATTATTAAAGAGGGGGGATTTTTCAGAGTGTCAAGGATTAAGATCAATGCTTTTAGATTAAAGAAGGCAGCATTTATTTAGGTTATGGTCTTAGAAGAGCATTTTACTTTTTTTTAGGATAACCATGTAGGTGTGTTGGCATGCTTGTTAGGGCAGCGGAAACTTCCTGGTCCTGTAAATGAAATATGTTATACAAACAAAAGGTCCAAGGTTAGATTGTACATACACATGGGAAAGCAATTAAAGTCTAACTCAGCATGTGGCTAGGCTGCTGCAGGAATGTAATGTTGTTTTGTTAAAGAGCACATAAGCAAAGGTGTTAGTAGCACTGGTGTAACGAGAAACTAAAAAAAGCCAAGAGACTCAGAATAGATGATATCAGTGATACTTGTTATCTCTCATCCCTCTAATTTCACTGATCGCTGAAGTAATATCAGAAAGGATAAATAACGTGTTTCAACCAGTGACACAGAGGTGTGCTCAAGATAAAATGAAAATGGAGCCTTCCAAACTCCTCAACCACAAAAGACCTATTTTATCCATGTCTGTAGTTTAAACCAAGTCCTTCTTTTAATGTCTGATCTCTTAAAAAAATAGAACAAAACAACTTCCCCCCAAACAAACAAAAAACACTACACACCATCCCAAACAAACAAAGCAGAAAATAAAACAACCCACCAAAACCCAAACCTTATTTGCAAGTTGTGTGTGTGTCTACTGGCAAATTCATTCATAAATCCTTCTAAGTGAAATGATATTTTTTTTTACCCAATACTCATACTACCAACGTTTCTCAGGCTGATAGATGGCACTCTGATAAGCTTCTAAATGGTATTTTTAACAATTGAATTCCAATGAAGCAAGAAAATGAGACAACTGGAAAAAACTCTTTGACTAACTATGAGGTGTTACCTGTGTGGTAGAAGTAAATAAGTTTTTACACTCTGAATGCTTCAGTGTACATGTATGTATTTATGCTAAGCATGTTCAACTGTAAACATCACTTCAAAACCTATGTTCCTTAGGCTATATTTAAAAGTGAATACTTTCAGAATTTTTCTGAAAGAGAGAATTCACATTGTTCTCACATGGTCGTGTATTTCAAATATCTAGGGGCTTGTCATGTATGAGGAAAATGGGGAAGTTGAGGGTAAATAAAATAAATGTAAATCCTTTAAGTGAGTTTAAGCTGCTGCCAGGAGAAGTGAGAGTATTTCCACAGGGGTTTAATACTCTTTAATTTGTAGAACACAGTAATAAAAAATAATGAATATTTGAGAGGATGTCTGCTCTGTTCCCCTGCTCCAAGGCAGGAGCAACTGTATGCATTGACTTTACTTAGGCTGAATCTTGTCTCTTCTTTCAAGTCTCCTGTTGTGGAGTGTCGCTGAGAGCAATCGGGTTTCCACAAGATGAGTTTATCACATGAAACTTGCCTGATCCTCGATTTGTACTGCTATCGTGTTTAAAGGATGATTTTGCACCAAAAGTCAGCTTTCCTGTACCTTGTGGCTTTTCTTTGCAGAGAAACAAATTCATCATGTTTTTGTCCATTTTACAAAGGCATTTTTCTTTTGTTACTTTAGTGTCTAACAAACCAAGTGGCTTGAGGGCAGGCTATAGCCAAGGGCGTTGCTTGGTATTGTCTGGAGGGAAGATAGCTTACAACATTTTTTTCCGATTGAAATGTTTTTGGGTTGTTTTGGGTATTTGTTTTAATCTGGCTGGTATTATCAGGACAGGGGGAGGAGAGAAAAAGAGAATTTTCATGAATTTTCATTGATTGAAGAGAAAATAAATACAGCTTGAAGAATTAATAGGTATTCAGCCTCTTGACTGACAGATGATATTGACTGTCTGTTAGTCTGGGGGTTTCACTTGAACACCAGCAACAGATTCAGTTTTGTTGCACTTGATAATTTTCCCATTCCAGTTATCAATTTGGTAGTCTTCTACTTGCCCAATTAGCCTTCCAAACCCTCTTTCTGCCTAGTCTTTTTTTATCTATGCCAGTTCTTGCTCATCTGACCTCTCTCTAGGAAAATTTCTGCTCTTTCTTATGATGTTCTAGCAGTATACAAAAGGATGCAGTTACCTTTACTCTGCTAATACTTTACAGGTGATCTAGCTGAATAAGCTGTTTGAGCAACATTTCCTCTGTGTGAATAGGAGTGGCAAAAATAGTTCTTATTTTTGTGTGAAAAAAGCCTGAAAGCATTTGGCATGACTCTGCGTGTGTCTTGACTAGGATAAATGCTACACACAGAGAGAAAAAAAAAAATAAAAAAAGTTATGATTTATAAAGAAATGCTGACAGGTGTGGCAGGAGTCACCAGAGAAGCAATGTTCTCCAAAGCCTGTGTCCCTCCACAGTTTGGTGATACCGGATGCTGCTGGTACCTGCCTGGTACCTGCAGCATCCACTGCAGCTGGAAGGGAAAAACTTTGGGTACTCTGAACTTGCCAAAGGTCGGTTGAAAACTGTTTAGTTCAAATGTCTCAGTAATGGTAGTATAGGAAGTACAGGAAAAATCTTTAGCTCCAAACCTCCCTCGAACCTCCATGTTAACCTGCCTGATAAGGTGATGGAGTACACATTGCTCTATAATGACAACAATAGTAGAAAAAAAAGGCAAACCAAACCCACCATCTTGCAGTATCTGCTGACTCAATGCCTACCCTCAGCTTCTGCAAGAAAACAGCTATGATTGTTTTTTGAATTGCAGTTTTAATTGTGTTCACACCAAGTGTCAGAGAGGCTTTACAGGGAAAAGTCCTTGTAAGGAAGGATGTAGCTGTTAAACAAAAGCATGAATTTATTATTATTGCTTCTTACAAGTGTTCAGGGCACATACACTTCATCTTTCCTATATATATTTTTACTCGGGCTATTCTTTGCTTTGAATTTACTGTTTTCTCTGGAGTTCAATTAATGGATTGAAATGCTGTCTCTAGCTGTTATGTTGGTATGGAAGGTTTTGTTTACATCCCTTTTTCTGCAGCATTTGATAATGTACTGTGATTTCTTTGATATATGTATGTAGGTTTTTCGGCATCCTGAACACTTTTGTCACTTTCAATTAAAATGCTTTTTCTTCTGTTTCATAAAGTATGGGAGAAGAAATTTGGGCACTGATAGCCCTTTTCCTAACAAAGCTGAAAGCAAGTTGCAGTTGTTGAAGAGACACAATGAGAACCTCTCCTCTCGATTGCTGTTGCCATTAATATGCTTGATTTGAACTCTTGCTCCTCCTCTAGTTTTGTTTTTTTCTGTGACTCTCTGAGCTTCAGAGTCCATAATTAGTTGCTGTTCTCTTTCTTTGCAGATGCCAGTTTATTATTACCCATCTGGTCAGTACCCTACCTCAACAACTCAGCAGTACAGACCCATTGCCTCAGTTCAGTACAATGCACAGCGGAGTCAACAGATGACACAGACTGCACAGCAAGCAGGTATTTACATCTGTTATTTGTTTCTTCAGCTGCTCATAGTGCCTTTTCTGGTGAAACCTGTTGGTGATGGTGTAATTTTTAAACTTGAACAGTGGAGGAGAGAGCTGGTCACTGTTCTTCTTGAAAATGTGGTGAAAATGGCAAATTGAGAAACTCTTTGCTTGGAAACACCAAGCAATGGAAGAGCAGAGGTTGCATTCTCCATTGGTGCTGTCCTGTGTCCTGCACTGCATCCTCGGTGTCCATGCTCCACGTAATGGAACACAGAGGGAGCCGGGAGAAGAATGGCTGTGAGCAGTCACATTGCACGTTCAAGCTAACCTCTGCAGTTTGTTCTTCATCATGCAAAGTCCCCAAAAGTTTGCAGGTCTCTGCAAGGTGGGCAGGTCTGCAGTGATGCAGAAAGAGCTGGTCGTGCTCCATCACCCTTGCTCTTCCCAAGGAGCAGCGAGGCAGGCTGTGTGGTTGGTGCCAGTCAGGACCAGCTGCTCGCAGCGATGTGCAGCTGGGATGGGGGCCGTTACACTGTAAGAGAGTGAGTAGCAGGTCTCACAGTGAACCGGTCTCTTTTCCTGCTGTGTCATGCCACTCCTGATGACACCAGAGTAAGAGGGGATTTATAATTTTTTAGAGTTTTTGATTGTCTGATTCTTCAGTGCGCACCCCCCTCCATAGGATGTCTCAAACAGTAACCCCAAGATGTTTGTGTGGAGGGTGTTGTTTCCCAGTGGGGCTTGCAATTACAGATGTGCCAGGTGGGACAAAGCATTTATCTTTCTGTCTGGCAGAAGCCCTTCTGAATAGCAAAGCAGGTTCCCTGCAAAGGCATTGATACAAAAGTCTCTTAAGATGTTTTAAGATGCAAGTCAGGAGCCCAGAGGTGAGACCTGACCAAGACTTACGGTGTCACCCAGCCTGTCAGCCTGTCTCTGTAATGCAACTGCTGGAGATTTTGTTCACGTTCTCTCTCTCAGTCGCTCAGGGAAACAAAGACACAGCAAACAGGGCTATAACTAAGGAATTTATTACTTTTTTCTGTTTGTTTTTAAGCTGTTCTATCTTCCAATAAAATGAGTGTTCTCAGTGGTGTCACAGTGGCTGACTGTGTCTACTTTCATGACTTTGTGTTTATACATTCCTGAGAGAGAAGGCGGGTGAGATATTGCACAAAGGTCATCTGTCTCTTCTGACTTCTCTTGCCTGACAGTCTGGTACCATATGTATTATCTCTTTGTAGTGGGTCTTTGAACCTAAGTGCAAATCAACTTAAATGACGTTATCTGCGTCTACTGTGTTGTTATAAACCACATTTATCAGTTTAATGCTACGTTCACAGCACAGTTGAGATTATGGTGAATGAAGTGTGCAAGAGATGGTCTGAATCACTTGAGTGATGTTCTGGAGAAGACCCAGCTATTTGATCTTGAGGAAAACCTGTTTTAAAGTACATTATAGCACAGGAGCTACGATGAGCTACTCAATGTTTGAGTACAGACAATGCAGTGATGGAAGTGCTAATTTTGTTTATCTGTTTACTGTATCATTTTCCTTATGAGTTTGGAAAACATGACTCAAGGAGATTTTTTAAATCTCTAGTACATCAGTCTTTTCCTGCAATTCGCTCTTTCAGCTGCCTGCTCAGTTGGAAACATTATTCTTATCTCTTGTTTAAAAATGAAAACATTGTGACTGCAGTTTAGACTCCCTGCTGTGGTGATGATTTTAAGCATTTAGCTATTCTCAAATTTTAAGACTTGCCTGAAAACAGGTTTCTTAAGCTGGTTCATCCCCTAAGGCTCAGAAACATCCTTTTACATGGTCATTGTCCCAGTGTGTGATAGGGATGCCAGGAAGCAGTTTGCAGTTTCTTATGAATCTTTTCTTGGAGATGGTGCAAGGACCATTCAGATTTCTGTTCCACTGCAACCTTTGGCATTTGAAATATGCTAGCTTTCAAAAATGGCAAATAATTTGTGAAAAAATAAAATAAAATTTAAAATATAGCAAAGTATATCATTTATGCTCCAGATTTGTTGTAGGAGGATGACTTTAAGCACTGAGACACCAAAAACCCAAAGATTCTGTGATGGTTTCATGCCCAGTGTTGCTGTATCTCCTTTCTTACCATGAGCCTGCTCACACAGACAATTTGCTTCTCATGTGCTTTCAAAGCAGTAGCAAGGAGTTCAGTTCACTTAGGGCTGTAGAGGTCAAAGTATGATCTAATACCAGCAATTTGTTTTCATCTTTCTTAGAAAAGGTCTCTTCAGGAGCAGTGATATTGATGACTTTTACAGCAAATGGCTGGACTAAAATGTCAGCACAGCATCTGTGGTGGCTAAGGGAGCCTGTACTCTCTTGGGGCTCTGGAAGGAGAGCAATATTAAGTTAAAATGGCTCTAGAGCAGAAAAAAAAAGATGAGCTCAGAGTTCTCAAAGAAATAAATCGTTTGGAGGGAA
>NW_009952803.1:229025-234854 GCF_000747805.2 Chaetura pelagica
GGGAAAGAGAAGAACTTTTTAGTGTATTTATTTAGCCTTGTTTTGTTTTGTTTTGTTTTTCTCCACCTAAGTGATGGCTCAGGTTCTCATACAAGTGACCCATTTCAGGCAGAAGCCTGGTACAAAGAGAATTGTCCATGAAGATTGTATTTAAACCTCTGCCATTTGAATTACATTTGTTTATGTTCAGTCCAAAATGTGGTATCCTACAGTGTGGCAGCATGGTCTCTAAACAGAAATAACCTTCACTCAGATACATACCATCATTGCTCTTCTTTATTATGCTGCTTCTGCACCATTCTTGTGTCCACGTATTGCCAAGTTTTTTTAAGTGTTGCTACTGAGTGGGGCCAGGGTCCAGCCAGCATCTGTCAACCATGGCATGTAGGTGGATTTTTAGGGTGTGTTCAAGCAGCTGTTGTCATAAACAGTATGCTCATTTTTCAAACTGCTTGAGTATGTTGCTGTTACTAATTTCTGCACTCTCTAACAGATGATACTTAAGATACTGTGGAATGCCCAGTTCTGTAGCTACTCAGAAGAAAAATATTATTTCTGTATTCTCATCTAGCAGTACTGTATAAATTGCACATGTAGCATCATCAGTATTTCATTCTTTAGTAATTATCTCCATTTCTGTAGTTTTGAAAGCTTTCAATCCTAGTTATTGTGCTTGAATAGAAAAATAGAGATGTACTGATGATAAATCAGGAATGATTTGTATTTTACCATCATAGAATAAAACAGCAATGGGTTATTTTGTATCTGTTTCTCTAGTTGCTTTCATTATAGCAAGTGCTGTGCATTTTGAGGCTCCTTCATCTTTAAAGTGATTCATAAACATGAGCTGGATAAATATGTCAGTGTTACTTTGGAGTATGCAACTTCTTATTGCTGTTCATAAGTGAACAAGCTGCAACAAATTACATTATTTTTTCCTACTTTGATTTGTTGTTGTCTGTCTGTGTCATGTGCTCCAGATAATTTCGAAGTGCAGCAGAAATTTTATGGGTGAAATAATTTTTAGATCCTTGTTTGGGCATAGTTCTAAAAGGCGGTTAGTTTAGTTTATCACACAAGGTAAAAATCTGTGGCGTGTGTTTTGCATCAGTAATGAGATAATCTTTTGAGGAGATTTAAGCTAAGACCTATATTATTTGGTTAAAAATCTTCCAGACAAAAGTTTACTCTGTATTTCCCATGAAAATAAGTATTTGACACAATTGGATGGTCTGTAATTCCTGCAGTTAAAGTAATGATTTTAGTATTTCTCATGCATAATAGTATCAACAAATCACAGAATTACCAAGGCTGGAAAAGTCCTCTGAGATTATCAAGTCCAGCCTATGACCAACACCACCACATCAGCTAGACCATGGCACTAAGTGCCACATTCAGCCTTTCCTTGAACACATCCAGGGGTGGTGCTTCCACCACTTCCCTGGGAAGTCCATCCCAATGACTGATAACTCTTTCCATGAGGAAGTACTCCCTAATATCCAACCTAAACCTCCCCTGGAGAGCTTAAGGCTGTGCCCTCTGGTCTTGTTGCCGGTTTCCTGGAAAAAGAGCCCAGCCCACACCTGACTACAACCTTGTTCAGGTAGTTGAAGAGAGTGATAAGGTCCCCCTTGAGTCTCCTCTTCTCCAGGCTAAACAAACCCAGCTCCCTCAGCCTGTCCCTATAAGACTTTTCCTCTAGTCCTTTCACCAGCCTCATTGCTTTCCTCTAGACCTGCTCCAGCACCTCAATATCCTTCTTGAAGTGAGGGGCCCAGAACTGTACACAGTACTTGACATGAGGCCTCACCAGTGCTGAGTACAGGGGGAGAATTACATCCCTACTCCTGCTGGCCACGCTATTCTTGATACAAGCCAGGATGCTATTGGGTTTCCGGGCCACCTGGGCACACTGCTGGCGTATGTTCAACCGGTTCTCAACCAGTACTCCCAGGTCCCTCTCTACCGGGCCATAATGTTGCCATTCTATATATTTATTCTTTTTCAGTGCCCAGATGGCATGAGGAGGCTCAGATTGCATAGGAAATCTCTGCTTTTTCCTAACAGCAGTATAGTTGGCTGTTGTACAGTGGGCAAAGGAAGTCAGTATGTGAGGAAAGTATATACCTAAACACAGCCTGGATGAAGATTCCATTCTTAATAAGTATACACAGATCTTCTGTAAACAGCAAATGTTTGTAATTGAAGGAGAGATCATATTTCTCATGGAGTAATGTATTATTACCCTTTACAGCTTCCAGTAAGGAAAATGAGGTAGTTGTCTCTTTAATGCATCTCTGAAACAATTTCTAAGTGAAGACAAAATGTACCTTAACAGAGTCCATAAGTTTCTTTAGGTAGAAATCAGAGTCAAATTGACAGTGAGTTACTGAATTTGCTTAATTTTGTCATTTTGGTGTCATAAATGGAGAGTGTTAACTTCAAGTCTCTTTCAACCTCTTCTGAAAGCGTTTGTCACTGTAAACTGATACTGAGAGGTATAAAAATGGGGAAAGGAAATGTGTAGCACTAAAAAAAAATTATAAAAAAATTGGTTTGTTAACGTGGCCATTAGAGAACCTTATAAAGAAAGATTGCAGCTTTCTACCTTCATTAGCAACCTGACAGGAGCTCATGGTCCATGATAGATTCGTTTGCATAATTTCATCTATAATTTCTGTGCTTATGTAAACATAAGCAACTTTAATTTTTCAGTATCTAATTATCTGAAGAAACTATTTGTCCTATAGTAATTGCTTACAGCACTACCGAAATAGGTTTGTTCTCAAAGTGTCCATCTGTGTTTAATGCTCTATTCTTTTTTTTTCAGCTGATAATCCTGCTCCTGGAAAGCATTGCAGGGGGGGCTGTCTCATCTTTACCAGGGCTTGATAAGGAACAGGATGGACTGATTCCTACTGTTTTAGACTCTGAAGCCTAGTATTCCATTTGTGAGACTTTGAAGTTTAAAAGTATTTTATGAAGTGGTAGGGCCAGAACAAGAAGGAGTTTACAGCAATTGCAGTAGATGGAGTAAGTTCAAAATTGTGATCTTGAAGTGATCCACACCAGTATTACGTGTTTCAGTCCAGGTACTTTAAGTTGCCCAGCTTCTTAAAGGCTTATCTACAAGTGCTTCCATTATAACATACTGAGTGTCTTGGACCATGAGTGTTTTCAAGGCAGAGCTAATCACTCCTCCTGCCAGCTACCTGGTGTCCTGTAGAAGTGTCTGTACAAAGCTATGGGCTGCTCTTCAGGTGCTTTTTTTGCCTATTTTGTTTTTTTGTTTTCCCATTTAAATTATATCTGGCAGAGAAGGAGCCCTTAGTTTTGAAGGTTGTTTGTTCAATTTTATGATCTGGTTCCAACTGTAGGTATTCCTATGGTATGAGAAACTAAGGTGCCTTGGCCTGTGAGGGTTTTAACCTATGTTGAGCACTGCAGGGGAAATGCTCACAGGGATCTCTGCTGTTCAGGGACGTTCCCCATCTTACAGTGCTTTCTTTAAAGGTGCAAAGGAATAGAGAATTAAGTGTATTAAAAAGAAAGGCATAAAGCAAGATATTCACTTAGCTCTGGTTATATATTTTATGTTCTTTCTTTTGTTTTTGCAAGTTTAGCTCCAAGACCCACCCACCTCCTCAGAGTCTCCTGTTAGCTACCCACAGGGAGTTTCCTACCCGAGTTTTGCAGACTGGATTTCATGCCTCTACAGCTGGAAGAGGATTCTGTGACTGAACATTGCATTCAAAACTTTCCAGAAGCTGGCTGAGGGAGCCATGGCTGGGGCTTAGAACTTTTAAAATTTCTAGTCTTAGAAAAACTAAATCCTGTTGTCCTTCTGACACGAAGCAATAGTGCTGCACCAGTACTGAACCAGTGTTCAGCTTTACAGAATATCTGTAATTTAAATTAATAGCAGAATTAATACTATCACACTTCTTGCAACATACTTGATTCTGAAAATTAAAAGCCCAAATGACTTTTATCGAAAAGCTTTGTTCTTCTTCAAATGACTTGTTTAATTATTCAGCAATCACACCAAGAGAGAGCAAATACTGTGGGAAGAGAATACTGGCAGGCTTGACAGACGTAAGAGTCTTAATACAGGCATTTCTTTGTGGTTTTCTTTCAAGGCTTCTCATTTTTTGTTCAGTTTCTCTAGCACTAATTAAAATCTAAGCAATTCCTGATAGTGTTCGCAGGATTTCACACTAAAATACAGATTTTTTTAATTTAATTTTTTTTGGGGGGGAGGGAATTATCATGTATTAATCTCGTGTCAGTTAATGTACAGGAGCAAGCAGAGAGGGAAAAGATTTCCATCAGCATTGTGCTGTGGGTAGGACTTTAAAATAGCCTCTGTAAAAACTGCAGAGGCCACACTAAGATACAGGGAACTTTAACCTTGATACTCTAAGGTATTCAACAATGTCTACAAAGAATCTTTGGTTTTCTGTCTTTTCCTTGCAAAAAAAAAAAAAAGTAATGCATCATCTCTAGTGCTAATTCTGTGTTGGATCAATGCACAGTGCTCCCAGCTCTTGCAATGGAATTTTCCAGCACTGAATAATTGAGAGGTTTATATTGTAATCCCTGAGAGCAAAGACAGATTTCATATTTTCTTCTTTTTTTTTTTTTTTTTTTTTTTTCTTCCTTTTCTGATGCCATCTGGCCATTGCTAGCATTAGTGAAGCCCCAGCATTGACAGATATGCTAGAAGGCCTTTCTGGAGGGGCAGATGCCATCTCCATCTCTGCTTCAGACATGATGCTCACAGGAAGCCTGTAGTCTTCGAGGCTTAGTTTTTTGTAATTTTCCTGCAGATGGAAGCATGCAACAGGACAGAGAAGTGCAGGAGAGCTTGTGAGTCTCAGCTCATAACTGAAGAGATACTCCAAATGTACACCACAGATCTGTAGTGCTGGGGGAATACTGATTGAGGATTTAACAACTGAAGCACACTTTGCAGTTGTAAAACTTAATAGAACAGAACACTTGATTAGATTGGGACGTGGCAGAAGAAATTTGTATGAGTATGACCTGCCTAGAAGAAGGGCCATGGTGTGTTCAGTGTTAGAGCAGAGGAACTCAAGAGTAATGTCCCAATAATTGAAGCAATGTTCTGCTGACCAGCTCTGATATGTAAAAAGGTCCTAGTGCCTTTTAATTGAATTTTGTTCAACATTTGTTACAGTCAGTTATTGTTTACCTAAATCATCCTCAAAAACAGCATCCCTCTACAACTGCAAGGACAGTTTCATTTTGATTCACCAACATTAGATACATAGAATGTATGCATTTATATAGCAAGTGAGCAATTGTCTTAATTTCTCTTTTGTTTGTTTTTTTTCCCAAGTGAAATAAAACTGATAGCATGAGGGTGTGAAGGAGGCAGCTCTTGAGTTTTCTCAAATACAGGAGCTGGTTTCCTTAGCAACAGGCGTGAATACACGACACCTTTCCAAATAGTTCTTCACCTCTTCCTCAGGTCCTGCTCGCTGTTGCAGCTCGCTTATTATGCACCATGAGCAGATAGCATTTCTGCAGCATGAGCTAATTGTAATGCATGATGGCTGGTAGCTGTCATTGGTATTGGACAGAAAATAAAAAGAATTGGATTTGCTGTCTGAGTGTCTGGTTCTAACAACAGCTTGATTATTTCTGTTATTACTAGTGATACATCGTCCCTGCGGAGGTTTCACTTCCAGTGGGTATCGCTGGCATTTATCATTATGAACGATAAGGTTAAATGCAGGTTTTCTTGCTTCAGACTCTGGTGAGGGTTCCTTCATGGCTGACAGAGTTAAATTGAGAAGGGAAAGA
>NW_009952803.1:235321-238880 GCF_000747805.2 Chaetura pelagica
AAAGAGATGATTCTTTACTCAGCTTTTACTGCTAGTCTAAAGACCCAGCTGTAAATGTGAGTCATTTAACATTAATTCACTCCAAAAACGACAAATAGAGGTTGGTTAATACTATTCAGAGCTGCTGTTTCTGCTTCTGTTTATGTGCTGGTGGCATGACATGACTATATCCTCATCAGGAATGTTATTTTCAAGATGGAGAGACAAATAAGCACCCTACTCAGTATGTTTGAATTTTTTTATTTTTTTTTTGCACAATGCTTTTTTCAGAGGTAAGGATCCCTAATCCAACCATACCTAAATAACAGGAAGTTAGATAAGGTTCTACCCCAGTTTATCTGAAGGGACCTGAGATTAGAGGTACTTAAACACAGATTTTCCTCCTGTATCTTAAAATATTTAATTTCATTTTTCTTTTCAGTGCAGTTCCCAGGATCCTGATGTCTTAGTAACAAATGCAGTCTTTTACTACCGTCATATGAGTGCTTAAGAACAAGGAAAGGAAGAGGCCAATCTGTGCATTAATGTTACTTGTACCATAGTCATACCAAGGACCTACAACTAGCCTTGAGAGGCCTCTGTGCTAAGAACTGTATATATAAATGTGAAGAGATTTTCTTTTTCACTCCTGGGAACCAGCAGAGAGCTTGCACTCAGGGCTAAAAGAAGATAAAGGTAGGCACCATGGTGGTTGTCCAATTCAGGGCTGTTGTCTGTGTGTAAAAAGTTCCTTAGGCAGCTCAGATGAATCAGAAAAAGTAAGAAAAAGCTTTCACTGTGGCAGCTGTTCCTTCATTCAGTATGCGTAAAACATTGGGCACCTGAAGTTCCCACCGAGTGCTGGAAACAGTGAGTGGCTTTTGGGATCATATGTATACTTCCCTAAATATTACTGTGGAGATAATTCACTTTTTGCAGGTTGTTTGAATTCATCTTCAGTCTTGATGTTTCCTATATTTGCTTATACAATAAAAACCTACAACCAGCAACCTTCACGAGAAGTGAGTAGTGGGCTTTGCCTGTAAATAGCAGCAGTCTTTTTTGTGTTGCAAGTAATTTCCTTCTGAAAGACCTTAGCCCTGTGGCATTACTTAAGGAAGGGAAAAAACCCCAAACAAACAAAAAACAAGAAAAACCCAGCCATTTCTGAGCAAGCAAATATTTAGACTATATGTGTGTATATATATATATGTATCCTTGCCCTTCTTGTCAGCCTGTGTTATCAAAACAATGTATTGTACACTTCAGCACTGTCCTCAGGGCTTCCAAGTAGCATTCTGGTAAAACAGGACATCCTCAATAGCATCTGTTTAACAATGCTGCATTTCCAGTTTGCTCTTTATTGAGAGCTACCTTTCATCAGGTACTGAGTCTGCAGGAGTGCAAAAGAGTGGATTTTTACAGGTCCTACAAAGGAACCTCCACAAATGAAATTTTTAAGGTTGCCAAGTACTACTTTGTATAATAAGCAAAAGAGGGGAAATGTATTAAATTAGAAGAAGCAATGTGCTGTTTCAAAATGATTGCTGTGTTAATAGCTTGTATCAAATGGCTATTTTAATTCTGTCTCTATTGGAGAAATAGAAAGCAATTAATCTTTTGTAGCACATTGTGAAAAATAAGGGCTTAAAACAGAATCTCACTGTGGCTGTTCCTTCACTTAACCTTGAGCTGGGCAATAAATAATTAGAAATGCAGCTACATCGCAAGGCAAAAGTAATTTGGTGAAATAAAATTATCATATAATGCAGGAATTAAAAATCTGAATTAGGTTTCCTGATGTATTTTGTTCCAGAAAAGTATGAATTTGGCTGTGATTTGAGTGTAAAAGAGTGGAGCAGGGTTTTACAAAGCACCTTTTATACCCAAGCAAGCTACCACCAAATAATGAACTATGTATTTGTATTGTGGTGCTGGCATAGGCAAATTCTCTCATGCTCTCTCAGCTATAACTCACATAGAGCCTTTGATGAAAGGACTTTTTTTTTTTTTTTTTTTTTCTGGGGGGTGAAGGTGATGGCCAAGGTGTATGGGTGTCTTTACACTTTTCAAATAATTTCCCACTCTTCAGTCAGGGCACCATATAATCAGTGCTGCCTTCCATTAAATTTTCAGTGGATACTGAATAATATGAAGTTTCTGCTCCATTGCGGTGAGCTGCTAAGGAGACTGGAAATACAAGTCAGAGCTGCTTTCTCATGAGCCTTTCTGTCCCACCCATACAGCTCCAGGGAACACCTTTTCCCTCAGTGCTACACTGCTGTTCCTTACAGCTCCCGTGCATGCCTTGCAGATCCCAAAGCAGTGTTGCTAACCTTGCTCCACCTTGGAGCTTTTCAACCAACTTAGTGGAAGCTGATTAGAAAAAGAGTCAATGAAGTTTATATGATATAGGTCATCAATTTATATCGTGGGGCTGTTTACAGGAGGCTCTGATAAGGAGAGGCAAAGGATGTGAAGAAAAATAATGCAAAAAGCAACAGACATAAAACCTCCAGTAGGTATTTTTCTTTTCCTGAACCACTCCTTAACATACTGGCTGGCTGGAGCAATAGTCAGGAACCGTTCAAGCCCCTGGCTAGTTCCGTAAAAATGGGAAGCCATGAGTTCATTATCTCAAGGTCATGTTAAGAAAGAAAACATTCCTAAGGAAAATAATGCAAACACTATTCTGCTTTTCATGGAGTTGCACAACTCTGTCTCCCAGAGTTTGTAATATAAGGAGTGAGAAACTTGTTGCTAGGAAACATAGCTAGCAATAGCAGTGGGTTCATCCATAGTCCTTTTGAGTCTGCACACCACTGGTCCCACTAATTTCAGGGAGAGACCTTATGTCTGCAGCAAACCATACTTATACTTCCGTGCTAGAAACTTCACAGTGGCAAAGACTCATCTGCTTTTATCCATTTTGTCCGTATGTCAATAGTGAGCAATGAGGTGTTTGCAAACTGAATGGAGGATATTTCTTAGTTTCATAAAATGTAAAAAATAAATGTAACGTGTGATTTTGCACACACTTTGCATTTCTTCTACACAAACTTGAGACTAACCAAATGGCTCCAAAAGCTGATAACCTGGTATGCTTCCATTTGACAGAAGTTAATAAAAGGAAGTGTAACTTGTACTTTTTTCTTCTTTTCTTTTCCTCTTTTGATTTTTTTACTTGTTACATTATAAAGAAGAAAGTGGAAGTGCAGACCTGTTCATTTTTATTGAGAGTTGTAGTCAGGTGAGCAGTGTGGTAGGACTGAATCTTTCTAGTCCTCGAACAAATCAGTTTTCTGACCGATTTGAAGCCTGGAGGATGGCAAAGTTAGTTCATTTTCTTTCTGGTCATCCTCCTCAGACCTGATTGATACGTTACGTGAGTTTACATTGATGTTTGAAATACATTAGGCAGCTCATTTGTGCTGTAATATGGCCCATTGTGTAAATACAGAATGATGCGATTTACTGGAGAAACAGGTGTGGGCATGTGGAAATACAATTTGCCTTAGAGAGTTGTTTCTAATTGACTAGTAAAATGCTGTTTCCGAGTAGGCCATAATTAATCAACAAG
>NW_009952803.1:238933-268973 GCF_000747805.2 Chaetura pelagica
TCAAGGAGAAACTTGAGAAAATGAGTGGGGAAAAAGCCTTAGTCTCCAGTGAGCAAAGTGGTTGTATTTCTGTGAGGTGGTCCCAGCAGGGCACTTTGCTGATTGATTGCAACATTGGCTTTGAAAATAAATCCTGATTTTTTCATTTCTTACAGGTTTGTTAAAGTTTTAATGCATTAGAGCTGGCTACTGCATGCCAAGAAAGTGGCTGAGGTGGGTCGAGAAGAACAGTAGAGGAAAAAATGGGCTGATGAACCAAAATCTTTCTCTGATACACTCTTAAGTGGTCTCCTACATTTTCTCTCATTTTATTTTTATTGTGGTGTGCAAGTACTTAGTAGTTAGTGCAAGACCTCTAATCACGTTGAGGTCACTAAGCATAAAAGTGAATTTCAAATGCCAGGGTTGAATTTTACAGCAGGATTGTTACGGTGTTTCCAAAATCTTTAGGTCAGGAGATGTTTAATCTAGAAGTGAAACAAGTGATAATTCAGGGGGTTTTTTTATAATGTACTGTAGTAATCTGAAAATCTCAGTAAGTTTTAGTCATAAAAATGTGAGCTAGCTTGATTTTTGTGTGCATTGTGTTGGTGACAGACCTGTCACACTGAGAGGTAGGAATTCACTGTGCACACTACACTGGTGGTGGAACAGAGGTAGATGTTGGTAGGTCTGCTGGGCAGGCAGTTGATTTCAGACTCTGCTTTGCTAGATTCAAGAGTATCTTCAGACATTTGGGAATGAGGTTTATTTTTTAACACCTTGAAGTCCAAAGAACTCCCAGCTGTCCATTGTTCAGTGCAAGGTCCATAGAGTTTACTGGTTAGAGAAGGATATTGTAGGGGAAGCAGGGCTTCCTGAATGTGGGAAAGCTAAAAAATGTCCGTTACAGGACTCATCCCTCAGCAAACCACCTCCTTAATTTGCAAGACTTGACTTCTCCTCAAAAATCTTTAGAACTTGCTTATTGGAGTGAAACCCTGAAATCCAACAGTTAGGTGGGGTTGTGTGTACAATTTTATAGTTGGATTGTGCTGTAAATGACCAAAAGCCATAATGTTCCAAATTGTTGTGCAATTCCTTATTGTCCTGGTTTGAGCCAGGATAAAGCCAATTTTTCTTTTTACTGATTATTTTTTCCTTCAGTAAGCTTTCTTGTAGCTAGCAACAGTGTGTTCTGCTAGGCTGATAAGACAGTGGAATGTTTTTCTAACTACTGAGGCTTCAAGGCTGCACCTGCACTCTGCCGGCTCAGACACTATGGGGAGATCTGTGACCCCCCCGTAGGAGGCTGAGTTAGACAGACAGCAAAATTGGCCAAAGATAGTCCATTCCATATATCTACGTAAGCTCAGAGGAAGGTCAGAGATCACAGGAGACAACTTCCTTCCTTTTTCTTCTCCCCTTCTCTTCCGTCCTTGGCCGGTGTCCAGGGAGGACTCTGTTCATCCATCACCGTCGATCCTCAGGCTTGATCTCTCGTGACCCCCATAACTCTCTGCTTTCTCCAGCAGCAGCTCCGGGATTCCTCAGGACTCTTCCCAGTTCAGGGAAGTGCTGTGGGAGTTGCTGGGGTGGGGGGAGGCGAGAGGCTTTTGCCCATACCTGAATATATATCTGTATATAATTGTATATATTTTCTTGTATCATTCATTAGTGTTTTAACTAAAGCTGTGTAGTTTAGTTTTCAATCCGGCCAAGTCTCTCTCTTTTTCTCTCTCTCCTTCCCTACCTGGGTGGGAGGGGGAGGGGATCGAGAGCATTGTTGTCGGACCTGAGTCAAACTGTGACACTTATGTTAAGTCTTTCCAGTGGTTTTGAAACTAGGGATAATTTTTTATTTGTTTTCCAAGAATGCCAGTGAGTTTCTTAAGAAACTGCCCTAGTCTTGCTGCATAGTGACGGTACTAAAAGCACTCATTCAGGATTCAGTCTATCAGCTGAATTTTTATCTTTGCTCAGAAGGAGGCTATCTAAGCATTTTGTATTGCTTTCTGCTGTCAAAAGGACAGAACTAAGATGATTATACTGAATCTGTCCTTTTTAAAACCTTGTTTCTCTAGATGCCTGCAATTTCTCCAAGTCACTGGATCTGTCATGCTAGAAGTGCAGCCTGTGTTTCCTAAGTGTCCTTGGGAAAAATTGTTTTGGGCCCAAGAACTGCCCCTTTTTGCATTAATGTTGAGGACTTCCTAGTACCAGCAGCTCAATCTTGTTTTAAAAGTACTTAAGATGTACTTTTTTCTTGGAAACAATTTTGTAAGGTTAAGAAAGAACAGTCCCTATATGATAGAAGGAAAGTTGAAATAGGCAAGGCCTATTGAAATCATTCCCCCTGTTTGGCAGCTTTCATGTGAAAATCTGCTGTCTACTTTGACCTGTCAATTTTTTCCCCTGCAGTGGATCTCTAGCCACTGAAATGCATACTTACATCCATCCCTGTTCAGGTAATTGCTTCAAAAATTTGAGCCTCATCTTTCTCAAAAGGACTTCCTTTACGTGTTTAAAATATTTTGCTGTATAAGTTGTTTTTTTTCTTCTGTGAGGCAAATGCCTGAGCAAAACTGAGCAATACCACATTCTAAGGGACAGCGGATTCTGTTCTCATCCCAACTGACCAACAGCTGGTTCCTTAACATCTTCAATACCCATGCTTTGGGATGATCCTAGGACCAGATAAGTTTGTGTGGAGCTTTTTTTGCCCATTTGTTTTTCAGTATGCTTTGTGTCAATCTGTTGCTTTCCAAAGATAAACTTGCTTTATCCCATTAGCAAGAGCCCCATGTGTTTGATTTCTGAGTGTGAGAACACGTGCAGGCAGGTACATTCTTCCCCATATGATTAAACAAGGAGGAAAGAAAACTTGTGTCTTCAAGTATTAGCTCTCTCCAGGACAGGAGGTTAACATTTGACAAGATGACTACCCTTTTGAGCTGTCCCAGAAAAAGCAGGTGCAGATTTCATTGAGGCTTCACCTTTTGAAATTCACTTTGCCTTCTCAGCATACTTCTCCCAGGATTTTTATCACAGTTCACAAAGGATCCATCTGAGTAAAATTGCTAGCAATGGATATTGATTCATCTGTGTGCTTGAATGTCTAGACCTGTGTTAAGGGCTGAGGTAAAGCCTTCATAAGCTGTTGTGCTCAAAACTTTTTTGAAGTGGATCACAACATAGGAAGTATGAAGATGTGAAATTTTGCTGGGGGGCACTTCAGCAATGTGTAGGGCAAATTCTGTTGCGGTAAATATGATGATTAGGTAATTAAACAGTGCCTCTCACTCATATATGCCTAAGCCACTAGAATGAAGATTGTAGGGGCTACTTTTGAATTTCCTTTTCCTGATTTTGGAATATTTAACCATGACATTCTGGTGGCCTCTGAGCCTGTATAGACACAAATGCATTGACCTGTGTTCCCTTTTTAAAAAGCTACAAGTGTAACCCCTTAAGGCAACACAGCTGTAGCGAAGCAATTACAAAATTTTCACAGTTTTTAGTGCTTGACTTTAATTTCGAGGACCTGCTTGTCTCTGTACAGGTGTCTATGTGTGGTTTGCTTCAGATTTATTGCTAAACTTTTTTCTCACAGTTCATGCATCCTTAACTTTAGGAACAACTCCATCTCCCTGCTGGAAAGTACTTCAGTAATGAAACTCCTGCAGTCACCCTGTGGAAGAGAGCAGGGCTGGCATGAAAGGAACTCTTGGGGGTATTGAACTTTTTTTTACTTCAGATCTTAACTTTCTGCTGGTGTGAACTGACATATGGGACACATGTATCTGCACAGACCATCCTGCATAATCACATTTCTTATTTGTGTGCAGTGCTTCAAAGAGAATGGTGGCTTAGGACTAAAAGGTCTGTATGTTTTCCTGTAGGCCACTGCAGCCTTTGGTCTGAAAAGCAGATTATTATCTGCTGAGTTAGAATTGTATTTGTTTTTTGGCAAGACATGAAAATAGAGCCTTAACAAAGGGGTACCAGTTGTCCTTGCTTGAGCAATAATATTGATCCCAGGAAGATGGAAAGGCTTTTTTGTCTTATTACAAAAGATTGTTATATTGACATAATGGAAACCGAAAAATCAAATGTAATATAAGGGGAAATTTTCCTTTCATTTGAAGGACAACACTGCAGAAAGACACTTCACAGTGAGTAGGCTGTAAAAGCAGGTGGTAAAATACTCTTGGCTTTTACAAAGTATTTACCTTTTATGGCAGCTTTCCAGGACCACTGTCTTAGGCCTAGGAATCTTGCTGCTATTTTCCTTGGAGACCTAAGGAACTTGACATGAACAGAGCATTTCCAGCTTTCATGTTAACTTGTTTGTGTTGCCATAGTTGCTAAAGCCCTCGAGGAGAGCCATGGCTAGGTATGACTGAACACTTAGTAAAAAGGAAGAGAAAAAAATAGTGTTGAGAAAATCTCTGCCTTAGCAAGTTTCTGAGCAGTATGGAAGAAATGAGGGAGACAGGGCAAGGAGCAGATGATTAGGGACAGAGACCATGTTCTCTCCTTCCATTTTCTTTCAATGGTGCTTTCCATTTAACCCTTTCACTGCAAAGAGGTTTAAGAAATCTTAAATCCATCACACTCAGTGCCCTATGAGATTATGCTGAGTTTTGTTCTGTAATGAGATCCTGGAAGTCCAGGAGATTGCTTGTTTTCCCCTTGGAAGAAGAATGAACTGCTGTTGCAGCAACTAAGCTGGTTGCCATGGCTTGAGATCTGTGCAGCGCAAAGAACCTGGGAAGCTATCAGAGGAGATGGAGAAACAGTTTTCTGGTAAATTGGGCTCTTCAGACAAAGAAACCTTTGCAGCCACACAGAAGAGTTAGCCTTCCAGGGGAAATGTCCAAAATGACATCTCAAAACATGCAACGTAGAAATAGGTGTTGAGTAAGGAGGGAGATTTGGAACCTATTGAAGAGTGAAATTTTCCTGGGAACAGGGAATAAAGTAAATGTTTTCTAGGTTGGAGGGTGTGGGAGGAACAGAAATAAACATTTTCTGGTAATTTCTACTGCCCAAATTACTGGAATGCTGTGAGGGTTATCTCAGTGCTTCAGGACAAGGAAAGGGTGTTCTTATTTCTTGAGTAATTCAAACTAAGTCATGAGCTATGGCAATTACTACTGCCTCCTTCCCAAATTACAGTATAGAGGGGATAATCCCTCCCCTGCTCAGAGGTAAAGTTTGACAGAATATTTATGCTCCTTGGTAAGGCAGAATTTGAGGGATGCTGAAAACACACTCCTTTGTTTAAGTAGTACATATAAATGTGAAAGGTATTGACAAGAAAAAGAACAGGGAGGAGTGACTTCCTTGTTATGGCTTTTATATTCAAGTTGTTGTTACTGAAGAAACAAATGCTCCCATTCTTCTCCCTTGCTTGAAGAAATCTGTTTCTGCCTTGTAATAAGTGGTGTAAAAAACCATCATAATTACAGTGTGCTATCTAATTCTTTTACACTGCATTGAGCTTAAAATAATGTTGAATCCATATTTCCATTAGCTAGCAATGAAAAAACTATTAAAAATAACACTTAGCATAGAATAAATTAAATTCCTGCAAATGCTTCTAAAGAAGAATGGTGCTGTAGAGCCATAAATACATGAAAGCAATAGTCTGCACTGCGCTGTAATAACTGTACTAACCAGAATTTCAATTCCAGGAAAAAAACGTTATCTCTTCTAATCATTAAATTGGAGCTACAAAAGTAGATAAAAGGGGCAGGTTTAAAAAGGTGCTGAGCTCTTCGTTCCCATGTGCTTTAGGGAAATGCGGAAAATAATACTAGGTTTTGACACTTCATCTTCTACAAGTCTCCATCTGTGGGAAAAGCGTTTAGCTAGCTTACTTGTAAGGTACCAATCTGTATATAGGTGTTTTTATACCATTTCAGTTACAGTGTGTCACTGGGGCATTTTTCATATGGAGACTGTAAATACAGAAACAAGATTATCTCAGGCATTTACTGGCATAAACTGAACAAATAGCTTCCTCTGAAAAGTTACATGAACTCATTCTGTAAGTATGCAGGATGTCTGAGGTGCTCATATTATACAGTAATGGGTGTCAGTGAAACATATAGACATTAATTATCACTCCCCAAGGGAGTGCTTTGGATTAAATAGAAGTTAAAAATGCCCACCAGAAACAAACTCTTTCTAAAATGTGCTTCACCTTTTTGGATATGAGCCGATTACAGTATAATTGCTGATAAACTCATTTTGATCCACAGCAAGATGTAACTGCTTTGACCAGAGACCTTAATGTTACTCTTAATTTAGGAGCTGTAAGGCACAAAGATGTGCATCCTAGTGTGTCAGAATGGGAGGCTGATAAAAATGAATGTAAGTTTCCCTGGTAATACAACAGTCTGGTGCATGGCTCTCCATGGCACTGTCCAGGGACGCAATCTCTTCAAAGGACATTCTCTGAAGTCCAGGTTGACTTTGAAGTCAATCCTGGTCTATCCTAGTATGTCAGAGGGTAGAATTTATCCCAAAGTGTCTTAAAATCAAACAATTTTTTCAGTGTTTTTACAGTAGTAAAATCTTACTGTTGGAGGAGCCTTTAGCATGAGGCTTTTCTTATGCTCTTTTTCCAGTGCCACTGTGAGCCATGGGAGAGCCTGGCTCTTACTGCAGGTTTGAACTGGCGTGACCAGTGAACAAGTGTGCCCAGTAATTCACTTTCTTTACAGAAGTTATAATATAGGTGCCAGCGTGGCCATGGTGACCATGATATGGCCAAGTCCCCATCCTTTTCTGGGTATTGGCACAGCTGAACCACGGCAGCACTTGGGTTGCTTGACCAGTGCTGTCAAAGCAGTGCAGCAGGGCAAGGTGCAGGCAAGGTCTACAGTAGGTTGACAGCCTGTGGGTCTGCAGCCTATGTCTTGTTTCAGTGCCTACAACCTGGAAACCAGAGGCAGTTATTTTCCAGCTTCCGCCAGAAAGGTAGCGTCTAAACTGTGACCTTCTGTGCCAAACATTGCTCCAGAGCCAATTTGTGCATGCTTTGTATGTCAGCTTGAGCTGGGAAGTCCCAGCCACTCTCACCATTGTAACGTTATCTTCCAAAAAGCCAACGAAAACACAGCTTTGATGTGTTTCTCTAGGTGCTCAGATGCCGTTGCATGTGAGGTATTATCATGAAAACCACATTATCACAGTAATTCAGGGCCTTCGGGCATCTGATGTTGCCAATTGCCTTCACTTCTTGCTGGTATGTAATTTATCACTGGCATGGCCTATCCCTGCTAAAATGTGCCCTTTGTGGGCAGAGGCGAAGCTAATACACTTTCAAAGTGTATTTGAATTGCTTCAATAAATCACTGCTGTCATTGTGAGCAGTTTCATCACTTGCCAGAACAATATGTTATCTTCTTGCTTTATAGTCTTGATTCTGTTCTGGACTTCTATTTGTGTAAATTCTGATGCATCATAACTTATTTTATCAAATTAATTTGAGCAGCCTTGACTTTTTACTTTATTATTTCTTTTAATGGAAACTGCCTTGATCTGTAGAGAGGACAGCACTTTTATGGGATGTGTTTTATAGTACTAATTACTATATTTTATTACTAATTAGCTCTAAGAACACTTGCAGCTTGTTAATTTTCATTCTTTTAAGCAGTCTGTATAGCTGGGGTAGCTTTGTTTTGTAGCTCAGTTCCTGTCCTGCTCTGCTGTGGAGCAGGAGGAGCAGCTACACAGCCATCCAGGGCCATGGAGGCTCTGCAGTGAGCAGGACAGTGGGGAGGTGTAGGAGTCTCCGTGCCTCATAGAATTTATTTGTTATGTGTGCAGAATATCCACCAAAATAATCAGTTGTGTGGAAGTAAAATAAAAAACCTCCTCAGATTCAGAAAGCACTTACAGACAAGCGTTTCTACCTGAGACCTGCAGGACAGAATGACAGGGAAATCACAAGTAGTTAATTGTGCCTAAGGCATTATTAATTCCCTCATCTGGGAGTCCTTCCCCTGAATCAAAGAAAGTATCTGGGATCATGAGTGGCATGAGGACTGTCAGAGCTATGATGTGGAGCCTTGGCTCAGGCATGAGCTTAGGGGAGGAAAACTTGTCTCTCAGTAGCCAGACCCACTCTCCTGGGCAAGGACCAGCCATGTTCACACCATCTGCCTGCTCTCTCCCTGTCCCAGGTGTGTTGGGTAGGACTTCTTCCATCTGCCAGCCTGGCCACGCCACCAGGGTCCTAGTAAACTCACTATAAGCTCTACACAGCCACAAGCTCATTCAGCTGATTTTTCTTCCCCTGCCACAGTGATAGATATGTTTAGGTGTGACCTGTGGATGCTTTAGGACCTTGCTGTTATTTGGAAGTTTCTTGCAACGGGAGCCTCTCCTCAGCTCTCTTTTCTCAGGGTTGCTCTGACATTAAATGCACTGTTCCCAGGACAGACAGCAAAGTGTCTTCTTTTTATGGCCATGCCTAAAATACCAGTGAATATTTATGAACCAATTTGCCATGGCTTCTCCTATGATGGGAAAAAAAAGTGCTTTTCTTTTAATTGATGCAGTAGCTCATTCCAGAATATGAGAACAAGGTCAATAAAGTAGTCAGTTTTTATAATTAGAAAATTATTTATTTGCAGCAGATATATTTGATAAAATGTGAAGATTGTATTTATCTGGTTTTTAGTTTGAAGAAGTTATGCTAATTGTTTAAAATTGAGCAATGGTTCTACTGTAAAGAAAATGTATAGGTGTAGCTTTGAGCTCCTTGTCATTAGGCATCATCCAAAGGTATGACTTACATTTGTCCTTTTTCAGTTACTGAAGTTAGTGTTTATTCTCAAGGTTTGCACTCTAAATGAGCAGCAGTTGCTAAAGAACATCTTGCAGATGTGTTTGCAGATCCTGTGATTTTCTCTTTTCAAAAATTTTAGCTACACAGACATTTTTGGCAGATTGGCTAGGCACATCAGCTACCACTTCAGAAATGCATGTTGTAAATTTTACATGGAGAGACATTTCTGGCAGCTGCTTTGCAGTTTGACTTTGAGCAGCCCCAGAAGGAGTATGTGAAATCAGTTACCCATCCAGACCACGTAAGCAAGAAACAAGTATTTTAGCCTAAGGTCAACTTGGATGGTGGTGCTGCATTATATTCAGTGATTGCATGCATAGGAATATATGCCCCTGCCCCCATGCATAAGTCATTTCATAGGATCAGAGGAGCTAAGGATGGAGGATACGTGCGTTTCTGGGAAAAAAACAACTACTAAGAAACCCAGTCTTTCTGCAGAAGACATCTCTTCCACCTCAGCTGAGCCTGGGGAGCTGGCAGTTGCCTTTTAGAAAGCATTGCAAAGCCTTTGCAAAGCCTTCCAGGTTCATTCCAAAATGCCCATCTGTATTGGTTTGCTGGCAAATCTCTGATTTGCAGACCTGTAGTTAAGACTTGTGCTCTGGCAAACGGCCCTTACTATGCGCTCTTCCTCACCTTCCTGCCAGCGCTGGCAGGCTTTGGGCCCTGGAAATCTGGCCCTACCCTTGCAGGTGTTGACAGGGAAAAGGAACTCCTCTTTTTTTGATCAGTAGAGGATTCTTCATCCAACTGAAAAATCTGCAAAGCTCAATATGTATCTCTTAGCAAATTCAGGACTCAGTGCTCTCTCTCTATTATGTATTACATCGGGGTTGGGTTGTTTTTCCATGGACTTTACCAATTCGGTGTATAGCACTTCTCAGCACTGCTAGATTTCAAAATATCTCATGAAGAAGTCCCCCCTCAAAACCTTATTTTAGAAATGAGAGAACAAATATACAGAAAGGAGAAGTAATGCACTCGGGGTGTATTATGTCCCAGGCAAGCAAAAAGCTGTCAATATTTATGATTAATGTAAGGAAAAAGTTCTGCTGCTGGCTCTCAAATCTACCTTGACTGCACATCCAGGCTGATCATCAGTATTTATGCTGAGTTGAAGACTCCATATGTTCATGGTCTTTATTATGCATTTTCCATAGCTCTGAATGCTTAGTTAGCATTGCTCATAAGTTCCTACTTTGCAAATACCTTTGGCTGTGAAGATTGTAAACACAGCTTTGCTGGGGTTGCAAACTATTAAAAGTGTGCCATGTGGTAGCAAATGCTCCATGGCAGCTCTGCCCCAGTGATTTCTGAGAGCAGACATCACCCGGGAGAAACCCACAGCAGGCAAAGCACAAATATTCAGGAGACTTTCCTGTGTGTAAATCCGTGCTACGCTTCTTAGTTTTCCTGATTAAAGTAAATTTTGCGTCATTTACACATTGCTCAGTTGCAGATACCTTGAGGGGAGATAAGGGAATCAGGACTGATCCCACAGGATCATACAACATTTTTGTGTGACAGGTCAGCCTGCTCGGGCTGTTGCACTGGTTGGTTTAGCCAGAATATCCTTGTGCAGTGATAATGCTGGACCAGCTGTAGTGGGAGTTTTCCAGCTGACTACTGTACTCAGTAGTGAAGGCTGCAGAGGAGCAAGGGCAAATAGAGGTTTGTTTCCATGTGGCTGAATTAAGCCATACTATGGCTGAACTTCTTGACGTCTGTTGACTACAGACTTCATTCCAGGCCTGCTTGAGCCCACAGAAGAACTGCTGCTAGTGTGAGGAAGGCAGGGACTGGTGGGGTGATGTCTGTCCATGTCTCAGGCACTGCTGTCAGCCTGTTGGCCAACTCATCAGAGAGACCCAGGGATCTGTGTAGAAACCAAGCAGTCTCTTTTGAAGCCACCTCTAGCCTTCCCTCTCCCTTCTCACTTTCTTTTATTCTCTTTGGGCCAAGATTTCTTGGCACAGCTGTGCAGAAAAGCTTGCTGCTTGCTGCTGACAGTGTCGTATCTATTCATTGCTTTTGTGGATACACAAGGAACTTGTGTCTCCAGGTGTTAATACTCTTGTTTTCAAAAGTGCCACTAAACCCTTTCTAAAAAAGGCAAAGGTAGAAGTTTACATACACTGTGCTGTCCCCTTCTGCCTACCCAATACAGGGTTGAAAAAAAACATTTGCCTGTGATACGGAGATAGGCATGCTCTGCAGATGTAGCTGCCTGATTTATCAAGAGTTTATAAAACTGTATGAATTAGTTGCTTTTGCAGATTCCTCAGCCAATTAAAAAAAAAAAAAAAAAAAAAAAAAAAAAATCAAATTCCTTTGAAATGAGATGATTCATCCTTCCCCAAGGCAACCCAAAAGATGAAACAAAAGCTTAAAATCACCTATAGACAACTAAATTGTTTAATTTTTTTAAGAATATTTTTTAAATGTAAATTGAAGACAATTTTTTAAGTCTTAGAAAATGGTAGTGCTCTACATGGAATGTCAAAAGGGGATGTTTTTACTTTTTAAGACATTTTTGGCTTTTACTGACTTATTCCCTCCTTTTAAAAATTAAATAATTTGGCCACAGGTGAAGCTACCTCTAGATTTTGCTGTTCCCCTCCTTCCAAGAAAAAGGCTGAGCTAGAAGATACAGCCCAGTTTTACTGAAGTGATCTGATGTACTGCTTTTGTGCCTATGTCAGAATTGCAATCAGTGTTTGCATTTCTGCAGTGATGCAGAAAGGAGTGGATGCCTAGAACAGAGACTGATAAAAAGTACATGGAGGTACTTTACATGTCTTTTGTCATGTGCTTACACGGGTAATGGGAATGGAGAGTCTTAATGATGATTGCTTTAGTAGCAGAAAAGGCCTAAGTGAGATGATTCATCCTTCCCCAAGGCAACCCAAAAGATGAAACAAAAGCTTAAAATCACCTATAGACAACTAAATTGTTTAATTTTTTTAAGAATATTTTTTAAATGTAAATTGAAGACAATTTTTTAAGTCTTAGAAAATGGTAGTGCTCTACATGGAATGTCAAAAGGGGATGTTTTTACTTTTTAAGACATTTTTGGCTTTTACTGACTTATTCCCTCCTTTTAAAAATTAAATAATTTGGCCACAGGTGAAGCTACCTCTAGATTTTGCTGTTCCCCTCCTTCCAAGAAAAAGGCTGAGCTAGAAGATACAGCCCAGTTTTACTGAAGTGATCTGATGTACTGCTTTTGTGCCTATGTCAGAATTGCAATCAGTGTTTGCATTTCTGCAGTGATGCAGAAAGGAGTGGATGCCTAGAACAGAGACTGATAAAAAGTACATGGAGGTACTTTACATGTCTTTTGTCATGTGCTTACACGGGTAATGGGAATGGAGAGTCTTAATGATGATTGCTTTAGTAGCAGAAAAGGCCTAAGCCAATTTGCTTAACAGCTCTTTTTAATTAAGACACACAAGAGAAGTAAACTAGGGTCTAGTAGTAAACTAAAAGGATTTATTGCAAGCTAAACACGACTGGGAACACTCTGCCCGTGCCACAGAAGTGAAGTAGGTTAGACTCTTCCCTGGCTGCCATGGTGTTTATTATTTGTCAATATCTCTTGTTAAATATCTGGTTAGTCTGATGTCACTTTGCTGTATGTACATACATGGGCTATGTGTGAATTCAGGCTCAGTCCCATCGGGCTTCACCTTCCAGCTTGTGGATGAAGGAGTGGCTGTGCAAAAGCAGAGCTGAGAAATCATTTTATTTCACATATTGTAGAACTGAATTTTATTGGAATGGAACCTCTTTTTCCTGAGGTGGATTGTCTGGTCAAGTTTCTCAGAAACTGTTTAAAGGATACAAAGAACAAATGTGAATAAATGTGTCAGTATCTCTCCCACTGGAGATCTCTTCCTTCAAGGGGCTGAGTTCCCTGGCCTCGGTCCAGAAGTGTACTCAAGGCTGTAAATCATTACTCTTATATGAAGGAATTGTCTCATGTGCTTAAAAGTTAATCAAATGCCTAAGGGCTTTGCTGTATAGAGGCCAGGGTAATCACTATGTTACAGTGCTTTTAATACAGCGTAAAGCTTGTTAAAGTTGACTGCTAAACCCAATAGTCTTTGGGTTATGTTCTGCATGGGCGCACTTGGAAAAGATGAGGTTTTTACATTTGGACCCATATGTGCAAACATATGCTCCATCAGAGTCCTGTTGGCTTCAGTATCATCCTTGCGTCTGTTTGCATCTAGCTGGGGGATGTAGCCTGTAACTTGCTGTGCCCTTATGTTATAGGTAAATAAACAAGCACAAGTCCCTTTGCTTGGTGATTTGATATATTCACCTACAGGTATAGGCAGAAGCAGTGAGGAGGAAGAGTTCTGCCAGGCAGCTGCAGATGGTATTTGCAGTTGGTGTGGCCTTTCTGAAAGCTCTCCTTGAGGCTGAGCCACCAAACAAAGCCCAGCCAGCCAGGGTGAAAAGCATAGATCGTTAGTGAGAATTTCTGCTGCTAGCAGTAATTTAACCCCACTCTGCCCGCAGCAAAGTGTAACACAGTGCGGTGAACTGTGCATCACCAGCACACTGCAGCCTTCCTCCAATCCCTAGGATGTGGGTAGGAGCCTGTGGCTGAAGCTGCGTGGAAGCAAACAGCGGGGAAGCAGCAGTGAGAGCACATGGATCATCAGCTCTCTGCCTGTGCTGGTGAGCAGCAGCCTGCCCCAGCGCTCCCTGCTCGGCGTGGTGCTCTGAGCACTAGTGCTCTGTGAGGCAGGACACAGAGATTTTGGTGTATTGTCAAGAAAATTCTTGTGCAGTTCTGCTGTTTTCCTCTGGGCAAGTTATTTCTCCTGGGTGCTTATATTTCTGTTTCCACCTGTCTTGTCTATTCAAGAAGGCACCATTTTCAGTGCAGGGATTGCAGCTATTCCTTGAAGTTTGCACGGTAGCTGGCATGGTGCAGGTTCACCCTGGGCTTGTGCTTGTAGATACTTCAGCAATACCAAGAGCTAAGTTATAGATCAATACATGGGGGATTAATAGTTTATTTGCTCAGAGCTGTTGCTATTTATTTGAGGGCAATCCAGAAAATCAAAGTAGGGTAATGCAGTGATGAACCTGTTGAAATTCAGTGAATCTGTGGACACAGCTTGCATCTGATCCTGCTGGTTTTATATTTGTTCTTCATTGGGATTGCACTTGCATACCTAGCTGTCCCATGGCACACTGTTCTTCTTTTGTTAACAAAAAAATGGGTAATGCAAATAATTGTTATACAATGGCCGGGAACTGTTTTGTATAACAGAATGCAAATGCAGGCACAAGTACATATGGGGAGTACACATGAAGCTGGTCACTTGACCCTAAGTGCTTGCAGCCTGCTGTACACCTGAAGACTCAACCCACCTCCTGCTTGGTTTTGCTTTCAGCACAGGGCAGTTGCGCACAGTCAATTTGCGTGGTCCACTCAGTGATCAGTAGCTTGGATGTCTACTGTTATCTTGCTGTATCTTGAGCCATGTCACTCATGTCTGCAGGTACTTATAGCCAGAAATAACAGCTGTAAGTCAGCTGTCCTTGGAAAGACCAGGCTTATTATACTCGGTGGGGAAAACTATTATATTGCCACCTGACTCATGAAGAAATCACACTGATGCAATCACGAAGAAAAATCTCTCTAGTGGACTACCTTGGCTTGATGTTACTTGACTGTTCTCATTATTTATATGAACTCTCCTGGGCAGCCCTGTGCTGGACCACTGCATCAAACAATCTGGAGCTATCACATGCCCTGCATCCTACCATTACAGCAGGTGGTTAGGTTAGAGCTGAGTGGTTGCAACCAATGGGCTAGTGTTTAACTTTTTTAGCTCTCC
Organism: Chaetura pelagica; assembly: GCF_000747805.2. Classification (NCBI taxonomy): domain Eukaryota; kingdom Metazoa; phylum Chordata; class Aves; order Apodiformes; family Apodidae; genus Chaetura; species Chaetura pelagica. The sequence goes on from NW_009952803.1 coordinate 253,640, forward strand.
ATTTTATCTGATAGTTGTTTTCATTGATACAGAGAGATGGCTATGTGTATACGTATCAAGAGCCAAGTAAGTGCCAATTTTTTTACTAAGGGTTTGCATTTATACCAAGTGCAAGTTTTCATCAGCTGTAGTGTTGATATTCCTACCTTGAACTACAGGAATTTACTGTTTTCCTTTAAAATATTGCCATGTGAAAATGAATACATTTGTAACAAAGGCTACATTTTGCAATTCTGCCAAGTACAGTTTTCTGGGTAGAGAGATGAGAAGAAAACAGTTTTTGGCTAAAGACTGCAAGAACAACTATTGTTTTGGGATTTTTTCTGAAAGTAATATTAATAAAATAGTGAATAATGTGCTTAATTTCTTCACAGTTCACTGTAAATCTCAACTTTAAAGAAAATTCAGGTTTTTTTTCAAGAATGTATGAATACTTTGTCTCTCCTGAACATAATGTCATGTAGTCATTCTAAATTAAGATGGTCTATGATGTTTTGCTGGCAAATGCATCTCTTCAGGTGCCACTCTTCAGTGTGGAGCAAGATCTACAGTACATTGAATCCCAAAGGAATCTTACTATAAACACTACTGAGTTTTTACGTCAGAGTTTTAGTTGCATATTAGCTATTCAAAAATCCCATGAAGAGGAATTGTAGCAAACCACAGCAATGTAAGAGTCTGTGGCCATAGTAAGGGCTATGACTAGATATACATCTGGTTTGATCTTTAAACAGTAAAATTCTCTGAAGAGCAACCCACCAGTTCTCCAGGATGATCTACCCCTGTCTCTGCATTAATTCTTATTAATGCCAGCAGGATTAGTGGGCAGGGCTTGAGAGTTGGAGGATTATACTTGGTTTTCTGCTAGCGCTATTTGGGACCTCCCTGATGTCACAAGAACCACACACCAGCTTGCAGTACGTGCCTTCAGTGGCTTAGCTCTGTGGGGATGAGAAGGCTTTGCCCCTCCCAGAATAAAGTTTTTCAGGTCCTGCAGTACCCTCCCTGCAGGAATCTCAGCTGGCTTTGGGCATCTACACCACTCCAGTGTAAACCCTTGCTCATTTTGCTGGCCAAAGGGAAACACTTTCCAAAGCCCATCTCCCCAGAGCTGTCAAGAGCCTGTTCACATGACTTCATGGACTTAGTTCAAAAGCATAAAATACTTTCCTCCTCTCTCTATATATCACCTGTGTGAATTGCTGGCTGAGTGACTTTTTTTTTTTCTTGTCTCCAATAAAATGCAGAAGCCTCAGATTACCAAAACAGCTGCACATGCTTTGTCTGGGTTAATGCGTTCAAGTCAGGCTCCAGGGTCTGGGTATATGCCAAGAACCTGGATCAGCTGCTTTACTGGAATTATGCTGCTGTAATGGAGCCCTGCATTATTGTGTTGCAATTATTATTGGCTTGCAGCTGGCTGTTCCCTCTGTATTTTTACTGAAGTGAGATAAAAGGATTTTGTCTTAAAAATAGAATATTCTTTTCTGAATCTTACACAAGCTTTGACTTACATACTGTGTCTGTGAGAGGTGCCCCTCTGATAATCTTCAGATTCATCTTCAAGAAAAGCAAATAATTTTTGTTACAGTTTTTGAAGAACAGCAGCAGTACTAAGTGGTCTCAAAACATAAAATTTTGTTGGAAAGGGTATAAAATAAGTGATTAAAATGTCTCATAATGACATGGTTTTAGGCTCTCAGCAAGAACAGGTTTCTTTTCAGTGTTAAGCCACTTACTAGTAGCGAGTTGTTCTTAAAGCTGTCCCTGTAATTTGGAAATCCTTCGTGTAGAGAAGTAAAATAATAGATCCAGATTTTAAAAGAAGAAAACCATTTCCCAAGCCTTGAATCTCCCATATTTGTATCCATTCAAGTTCTCTTTGGTGCTTGTTTATATACATTTGTTGTCAAATAACAGTTCTCTCAGGTTCTCCAGTTGATAGCAAAAAGTGAACTGAATGCAATAATTTATCTTTGAACTGTTCAGCTGTGCCATTCTTCATGTTCTTGTTAATAATGCCAGGTCTCCCAGGAGCACTCTCATGGAATTTTATCACATAAGCTTTTTGTTTGACCTTACCTGCTGTTCCCATGGAACACAGGGAGGGGAAAAAAAGCCAAAATGCCAGCCTGCCTTAATTAAAATTTTAGTCTCGGAAGATGTTAGAGTGTGTGATTTCATTAGGTATGTAATGAAAGTATTTAATCATACTTCTCTTTGGTCAGGGCCTTTTAACTTGATAGTGAGGTCAAGTTTTAAAACAACTCTTTTAAGGTGTGGAAAAGAAGCTGAAGGGTGGGTAAGAATGTTTAAGTGATGTATAAATTAATTGTATCCATGATTTTGCATGTTTGCCCCAAAGGTAGTTGCTTGAATGATGAAGTAGGACGCTCTAAATAACAGTTCAGTGCTCTTTGCAAAAACATTTTTCCCCCATGGAGCAATGAACATGCATATTAGTGGTTTTTAAAAGATGATATTCTTTGTCTCCAACAGTTGGAACTTGGCATCATAGAAAAAGGGCAAAAGAAAATAAAATGCATATTTTTTTGACATGTAAGAAGCTCTAAATCTCACATGTGATACGCAATGTTACTTTCCCTAATTTTTTTCACATTTTGGTTGCAACCAAGAATTGTCCCCAGTTGTCAATGCTCTCTCAAGTAGCATGTGAAACCACCCATGCTTCAAATGCTCTGTTCTCTGGATTTCTTCCAGCCCCCACGGTTGCAAAACAAGTAGAACCAAGATTTCATACAGCTTTTTGAGGAAAAAGAAATGAGGACAGGGAGAAGTTCAGCTAGATAAGATGGGTCCTGCACTACTGCTTGGACAGAACCGGCCCGATGGGGGATTTTAGAGCTGTAAACAGCAAAAAGAATGACTGTGTATCAGAGTATTTTCATCAGTTTTTACCAAATCCAATGAATAGGTCACTCTGGAATAATGCAAAATTGCAGCAAATTTCCAGATTTGTTTTCTTCTTCTTCTGAAGCTGGATGAGTATATTTTTGCACTATTCGTCTCGTGGGATTTGTAGTTTTGTAAGACAGACAAAGAGGTGGTGAAGACAGGCAGGCTGCTTTCTAACCAGTATTTTTCTTCTTTCTTCAGTGATATGAAATCTTAATGGCTCTTACCTCTGATGCATGTATGTCCTGCTGAGTTCCTTAATGTAGCTGAATATGGCTCTTTCTCTGCGAATCTGCCAACAAATGTGGCTGTTGATCAGTTACCAGGTTCTGGAAGCATGAATGTGCTCTTAGCAAAGCTACGGATAATTTAGGGACCAGGAAGCTACAATTCTTGCAGCAATTATGTGTCAAGACTCGAAGTTCAAAATCCTGCAGCTTTATAACCTCAGCTCTGCAGAGAATTATTGGAGTCACTGTCATTGTAATCAGTTTAGGATTAAATTTACCACGTTCTGTGTTTTCAGTGAATGTAACTGGAGAGCCATTAGCTAAAAATTGTTTTGATCTCGCACAACTTGAAAGGATTTATGTCATTAGCTTTAAATTTTGAAGGCAAAACTAGCACACTACCCCATGCTTTCCCCTGCAAGCTGTACTGCTTGACTGGGATGTGCTTTTACCTGAAATGAAAGAAGCCAAGCTTTAAGTCACTTAGGTGAAAAGGCTTCACGTGTTGTTGGGGGTCTGAGCCTGCAGAGTGCCATGGTGAAAGGAGTGTTTGTTCTACTGTGGTATTTGACACGTGCTATTTTATGTGTGTTATAAGCCACCTTATACCCTCAAGTTATCTGTTGCTTCCTAATACTCCTTTGTTTCAGGGATAGCTATTCTTGTCTTTTCCTTTGCATGTGTGTGAAAACTAAATTTCCATGGTCTTATGTTTTGAAGGGAAAGGGATGGATTTTTAGCATTAAGATGTTAAGAATTTGTCCTTCTAGCTCACATGGTACCCAGTTCACATCCATAAATTATCTGTGATGTCTTCAAGTAGAGCACGAGGAACGAATATCTTACTAGGTCAAGACATTTCTATGTGTGTTGCAGAGAGAACACAGACACAGTGTGAGTGGACTGATAACTGGAGTAGATTTGGTTTGCAGCGTGCCTTGGATTTTAGATCCAAGCTTGAACTACAAATTTTTTACAAAGTGGTTTGGATTCCAGCTGTATAAGTTGCAGTTTAAATCTTTAGGCTCACATAGAAAAATGACACAGCAGGGAGACATGAATTAGTGTGTCTTCTATGGGAATCTTCCAAACTGCAAGCACTTTGGGGTAAGGCTAAAATCAAACCTGCTTATAATTTTATAGCTTTGTTTTCTGATTTCCATGAGGCTTTTAGTCCATCATTTGTGTTGAAACTGCCCACGTAATGACCAACTGCATAATGAAGGACCCACACACAATTTCCACAGCAGCCACCCAAACATAATGCATAACACCTCGACATGAGAATACCTTAGGGCAGCACTCCTCTAGAGTATATGGGGAGATTTTGTACCTGGTAATTACAACTTTCACGCAGGAGGTGAAACATCTGGTTGCAATCCAGTACTTGAATATCTCCTGCAAGGTCAGAAGCCTTGGCAGGAGGGGCTGATGGACCCCTGGCTGGGAGTGTTGTGGCTGCTAGAAAAACCTTCAAGTTCCTGCTCTTAGTTGTGCTGGGAAGAGATTTCAGTATGCTCCTCCCACAGCTTGGCCAACTGCCCTAAATGCAAGGCTTCCCAACCTGGCTTCCATTTATTGTATTTTACAGATAGCATTAAGGTCAGTTTGAGAATCAAAAGGTTCTTTGTCTTAAGACACTGTGTTGGATCTCACCAAACTGCTTGCTTCATATGTTTTTTTCTCACTTCCAGTTTTGCAAGTACTTGGGGATGGACCAGCTCACTGCTTTTGGCAAATAAGTGAATTGCAAAAAAACTTTGCCAGACTTACTGATGTAAAACTGCAAATATGACTGGATTGTAGTTTTACAGTGACATTTTTTTCTTCTCTAATCAGTAACACATCATGGGCATTGTAAGCTTCAATTATTATAAAGTATTCAATTATTATAAAATAAGAACTACATCCACCCACTTTTATACTTTAGCCATAGTTTATTTTTAAAAAAGAAAACACCTAGCAAAATCTATAGATACCCATCATACTCTTCAGCCTACAAAACCAACAGAGTCCTACTCCAGTCAGAGGAAAGTAAACTAGAATAGGCCAGAAAGAGCCTTTAGAACATCAACCGTACTGAGGTGAAGTCTCTGCTTGTGGAATGAATTGGGTGGTATTGCCAGTGTGTGATCAAAGGGAGGGAGGAACTGGGAAGAAGATCCTGTCCGACTTGCAGAATGATTTGTCCTTTTCCTTGGAAGATAGAAATAGTGTTAGGAGCTAGCTGGCTAACATTTTGCCAAGTATTTCACATCTGGAACGTGTAATTTAATGCTCTGAATAATGCTGGGCACAGGCCACACTCTAATCATATCCTTATTCCCAGAACTTCTTATTAAACTGATTAATATCTCCTAGCAAGCTGTCCATCCTCATTTTAGAGGTTTCAGGTGATAGCAAATGTACTTCTCTCTGGGTAAGTTGCCCCTTGTTAATTATAGGGTCTCTTGAAACTCTGGATTTTATTTCTAATTTGAACAGTTCTAGGTTTATCTTCCAACCATGTAATTTTATTATACTGTTTCTTATTCTGTTCAAAAACTATCTAGCAGCAGATACCTCTTCATCTTTTGAATAAGTTGAGCAAAGCAAGCTCATTAAGATGTACTTTCTGACCTTTGCTCATTTTTGTAGCTCTGTTCTTAGCCCTTACCAGTTTTGGAAGGGGGACGGGTGGTGTCTCTGCAAACATGAGTGAGCGCAGCACTTGGCACAGGGTGCGGCGGGATCTGTTTACGTTACACTGCAGGATGTTCCCTGGTGCCCACACCTAGATGTGGTGCTTGCTTCTCTTGGCTTTTCCATGGGAGCTTGGATTCAATGTCTTCCCAGGGCTCCTGGTGGCAGCTGTGGCAGAGGCTGAGCTGGTGTATACCCAGGGACGTAGAGCACTGGGAAGGCTCTGCAGTATTTGCAGAGTTGGCAGGAGCAGGACTAGATCTGTGTAACATTGTACTCAGCCCAGTTAGCCCTGAGGTGGTTTCCCTTTTGAATGTCTTCAAGGCTTTGCTTCCTTAAGCATCTGCAGTATGTGGCTGAGGTACCTGCATTTTGGGTTTGCTGGTGGCAACAGCTCAGCTCCTCCCAGCACTACGTTGAGCAAAGTGGAAAGAGAGCAGATGACCTGTCAAATCGTTTCACATCAAAACCACGTTGTCTTTACGCATTTGTATTGGGTGGGCTTAGATGCAAAGACCCTGTCCAAGTGGTAAGAGTACAGTACAATTTGCAGTCCAGGGGCTTGTGCCAGACTGCTGCATTCATCAGCCAAAGTGTTGATTGCTCTTTATGCAGAGCACTGATATACATATTACAAAGTGATCCTGCTAATATATGCTTTGAATCTAAAATGAGCAGTGAAACAGTCCCTGCAAACATGGATGTGCTGTTCATGAATGATGTATGCTGAGGCCAGCAGAGCACCAGACTTGCTTTGATTACAGCTCTGTATGACGTTGCTGGCAGAGATGTAAAACCACTGTGTTCTGTCTTTTGAGCTCCGTAGCCTCATTAAGAAATTAAAACATTTTTGGGTCTTTCAGGTAGTCTTTCTCCCCCTGGGATGGTTAAGTTAGCTGACTGTCAGCATGGCGATGCAGATTGTTAAGGTTCAGAGATTTATCTTGATGGTATGGCGGCCTGTTCCATTTCGACTGCAATCCAAGGCTCATTTTTCCTCTGAGGCAGTCATTGAAATTCAGTGCACGATTTGTTCCTCTGATTGTTTAACAATGTCTCTCATGTTTGCCCTGATTTTAAAAATCCTCCGTTGTAGCAGAGATAACATAGAGCAGGATGATATAATTGCAGTAAAGAGGCCCTGGAGCTTGCAGTAATAGGATGGTTCATCTGATGTGTTCTGCCATTAGGAAATAACCCACGTATGTATGTTCCCAGGGGACAGTAAAGAGGCTTTTAAGGATTACACTTTATGTAGTATGAAAGCTAATGAGCAAAAGAGCAAGTATGAAGAAAACTATTGCTGCAGAAAGCATAGTACCACTTGTTTCCTGACACCTTTGTAGCTCCAAAACATCCATCTCTGCCCAGCAATGCATGGCTTTTTGTGCACTGCAGTTGGTTCCCAGGACTTTCGGAACACTGTATTATTTTCATTTCAGTGAAAAATAAATAGCATGTCAAAAGCATGGCAGAGCTGAGCTGAGGATTGAAACTGATGCATACGTACAAAATAAATTATTTGGGGGGAATAGCATTATCTGATAGTCTGTGCCCTCAAAAAAATAAAAAAGATTTGCTAAAATGATATCGTTTCATGAAAGGTTGACATACTAAGACTTACCAGTTAGGCAGAGCTTCAGTTCTCCCATCTTCATTCTTTTCCTGGCCAATGTGCAAAACATATGAAGACACCAACACACAGTAAACACTGAAGCATTCATTTCAAATGTTAAGTGGCCTGCAGAGTCAGAGATGCAAAATTTGGACTGTGGAGGTACGAAATTCACAGCATCTGATTTCTGCTATTAACAACTTCTTGTTCAAATGGATTGCCACACAGAGTGCCAGTTCTTTCCCCTTGCATTAGTGCTGAAATAGAAGCTGGACTGAGCAGAATGGACTTGGGCTTCTTTTTTTTCTTTTTTCCTTTTTTTCTTTTTTCCCCATAGCATTTTCCCCTTGTTTATAGAGCTTGTTGTGGATAAAGAAATTAATTCACCTTTTAATACTCTGTACCCTGTCTGTGCTGCTGGAGTATATTTTTGTGCCGTGTCAGGTTTTTATGTTCAATGGAATGGACGAACTTGCATCTTTCTTCATATAAGTAGCACAGTAAAGGGTCAGACTTTACGATCAGGTAAAGTGAAGTGGCTTCACTTGAGTTTTAGAGACTTAAAGAGGATGCTGGATTTTGACCAGATGTTGTACTGGGGTTCTGCAGCAAGGTCTAGTATCTTAGTTGTATTCTGAAAGGTACTGATAAATTAAGAAGAAGTCCATGAATATTAAGTGAGGAAGAGAGGAGAGCCAGTATCTTTTCAAGGACAGAAGCAGAACAGTAACCTTCTAAAACATCGTTTCCACCCATGAGCCAAGGGAGCAAATGGTCAAGAGATGACATTACCTCCATCTGGGCCAAATAAGTAACTTTATTTCCCTTAAATGCAAAGAAGGTTCAGAGACAATGTGATCAAATTATTTTGTTAATACCTTTTTGCTCCCAGCTAATCACATTTGAAGTGTGGAAGTGTGTTAGAGTGCATGTGAAGTATTTTTGAGGGGGTTGTATTGAGGCCCCTTTGTGTGGTCAGAGCATTGTAGGAGAGAAGTCTTCTCCTGACTCAGAGGCGTAAGCAGGTCTCCTCATATTGGGATGGGGGTGATGGGTGCACGTGCCCTCTAAGCAGGAGAGTCCTTGAGGAACAATAAGATTGTTAAAATAATAATTCATGGCCCAGTCAACTGCAGCTTTTAACCCATCCCATTTGTGTGTTCCTACACCTGAAACACGGAGCTGTTGTGCCATGTACTAAGCACTGTTTGCTAATACTGAGGAGGTTTTCAGCACAAAGGTGCATGGTGCATGTTGCTGTAATGCCTCCATGTGCTGATGCCTGCATGTTCAGCGTAAGGGTAGATTCTTTGTCTTTTCCATAACTTTTTTTTTTTTTTTTCTATTTGATAGTTATGTCTGTGTTTGGCAATAAATTTGTCTTGTTTGAAGAATATGGAACACCAGGCTGAGGTGAAGAGACAGCTGTGTGTTCAAACATACAGCAGAGCCTCAGCAGTGGTCTGACAGAAATAATGGCAATGCAGCTAAATTAACTAGAGATAACAGAAGAGCTTCTCTCTGCTCAACCCCCAGGGCTGGCTGGCTGTCTCTGCAGAGCACCTGTCCACCATCTTGTGCCGGTGTATCATGCTCCAACTCTGTAAGCCCAGATCCAATATTTGATTGCATTCCCCAACTTAGTGTCACTTGATCCCTAGTCCACCATCAATCTGTCGTTCATTACACCACATGGGACTTACTTTGACAGCCACAAGTGACATGGGATGATTTATCACTTACTGCTTCTGTCAGTTGACTCCTCTCTGCTTAAACTTCCAGTCTTGCAAATACCAGAATAGAAGTGATAAATTTTTTATTTCTGTCCTTTCTCCCCCCTCCCCTTCATAATTGGTGTATGAGAGCAGAAGAGGACTTGCAATTTTATTATTGCTGGATAAGCCTTTTGTAAACTCAGTTACAGCACTTCTGATGTCAGTAATTTTTGTGCCTAAAAAATACGCTGACACTGTGTTTGCACATTGGAAAAGAGCGAATTTGAATGTATAATAATCTGGTGCATTTGGAAGATGTTTGATGCTATATCCCAGCCAAGTTACTCACTCATGGAAATTCTTTTGTTATTACTATTTTTCTCAGTTGACTGGAGATGTTAATCTCCTATCTGTGGAAAGGCATCTTTAATGCTAAAACATTGATCAGAGATACCCAGCGTTTCTCTGGCATCAGAGTTTGAAGGAAACCTCTCAGTTGACAATACACCAGCAGAAACAGAGACATTTGCTACTTTATTTTTCTTACGTAATGAAGAAATAGCCAGGTGATGATTTCCAATTCATGAAGTATATTGTACCATGCACTGTATTCATGAATATAAATTGAGCAGACGTGACACGCGTTTCATATTAAAATAATGCAGTGTTGCTCCTTCTGATAATTCTTCTTTGCCTGAAATATGCTTATTCTGAGAATATCACTGCAGAGTTAATAGTGCACTGCATAACTGCATGTTAAAAAGTGTGAATGCTAAAGGACATAGAATGTCTTACAGATAAATTATTCATAGATTGATAATGGCAGTGGCTAGCTACATTTTTCAAGGACAGTATCTTTCTGCATCTGCCTTTCCTTTCCCACTTTTTTCTGAAAATCCTTCATCTCTAAATTGTAGCTTCACCCAGCCAGCCCGCTTCCGTTCGGCAAGGCTCATTCTCAGGCTTGATCATGTTGCTGCCAAGCAGCGCATCACTCACACTTCCCTTCCCATCCGTTCTTCTGCCTCATTTCTCAAGTAGTCCTAGAGGAGCCATCCCAGCAGAAGAGCTGCAATGTTGTGGTGACTTTGAACTCAGAGCCAATTGCAGGTTAAAGCAGAGGCATCAGCTTCTCATCTCTGTGCAGTCACTTGTGTGTCAGCAGCATTCCCACCAAGCTACGAGGTGTAGCAGAAACTTCCTATTTTACGATTTTCCTCTTTTGCCAAACATAAAACTGGTAGGGTGGAATATGACTTTTAATATGCTCTAATGGTATAAAAAGCCTTGCAAGCAGGAGCCAGTGTGTATACAGATGTTCTTCTTGATTAAATAAAGCCTTTTCTGTTTACATCGTGCTGGGGAGCTGCATTACAAGAAAGGTAAGAGGGTAAAATAAGAAACGTGACCTGAAAGAAAACTACCAGATTAGACTGTGAAGGCAAAAATACTGGTGTCCTTGAAGTCAGTGGGAGTTTTGCCTCTAAGGAAGTAGCCAGAAGCCAGCAGCACCCTGTGTCTGTTCAGGGCTTTCCAGTCCTGGATTGTGGTCAGGCATCCCCTCAAGGTGGTCTCTGCCACAGGGTTGAAGAGCATGAGAGCAGTGCACTGCCTACGCATGTTACCCTGCCAGGACTGTCAACTCACAACATTTGTTAATTCTCCCTCAGTTTTCATTTCCAGTAATGCTTCTCTAGATACTGAGCAACTTTTTGACAAGTGTGAGCAGAAGTGATGGGTTCATATGCTGTTCCTTACAGCAGTTTTAATTTTGCCCCTGCAAGTGACAGAGTATTTAAAAAGACGTCTTTCTTCTTCCAGGTTACCAGCCTGTCCTGCCGAACCAGCAGCAGGGGTTCCAGGGTCTCATGGGAATGCAGCAGCCGCCCCAAAGCCAGAACCTGATGAATAATCAACAGGGAAATCAGGTGCAAGGCATGATGGTGCAGTATCCAGCCATGTCGTCTTATCAGGTACTTCGGAGCCGTAAAGACTCTTTATCTCTCAGACTGCTTAGTTGAATTAATATTTTGTATTGCAGAACGGTATATATTACTTCATTAGGACAGTGTGTGGCAGGAGGCCTCCTGACAAATACATTTCTGTGTCAAATTGGTTTATTTGCTTCCGGTTTACTTATTCTTAGAACCCCTGATCTTCATTCTGAATTAGTAATACTTGAAGTGAAATATTTATTACAGCCTGTAGTGTGGGTAAAATGTCACAAAGGATGAAGGAATTACACTTCTTCTTGTGAAGAAAATTAAGCTAAAAAAGTAAAAGGACATTGTTTTGGGCTTTTTGTTGTTGTTGTAGGGGTTTTTTTGGAGTTGTGTTGTTGTTGTTGTTTGGGGATTTTTTTTTTGCCAGAGCCATGTTGTTTCCTGTAATGAAGTTGAGAGGTTTGTCTGATCCAGTTAAAAATTACTCATCTGTGAAGACTCCTGCCAAGTATCTCACCACAGCTTCTATGATAAGCTGCAGCCACATAGGTTTTTCTTTATTGGGTTTTGGGGAGAGGGAATGCAGTGGCTTGATTTTTACCAAGGCCATAAGTTACCCAGACTTATTTTCCCATTTGGTGCCTGGTTTCTATGAGATACGCCAAGAGCCTGTGAGAGGTGTCTTGTGCTTATATTTCCTCTGGTCCCTCTGAGAAGTTAAGAATCTAAATGACGTCTAAGTCATGTTAATAGATTTCACTGATTGAACAGCCATCCACCTTTTCCATTGGCTTCTCTGAAAACACTATAGCAACCCAAATGGAAACGAGGGAATTGCTTGTGGGTAAAAGCTTCCCCATACATCTTCAGAATTACTATACTGAAAATGTGTTTTAAAGTTTGATGATAAGGTTAAAAGTTTAGACGTTTTAGATGATCTAGATCTACCAGGGTTGAGTCTTCTGTTTGCACTAATCCCAGAAATCCATATTTAGCTTGATCATTACAGAGCCACATACCAGAGCTGAGAGCAGAGGGATTTCTCTTTCACCTTCCTCTAACAAAGGAAATCCTTAGGGACAAGAACAGTTCTGAGCAGCAGAAAACAACACGTTTTGACAGAACACATGCATATTCAAATCCAGTTAGAAGGCAGATAGGGAGACTTGGGACCTACTTCCATTTTGTTTTGACTAGTAATGACTAGGTTTTTTTCCTGCATCTTCCTGTTTTCCTACATAGGTGCCAATGACCCAGGGTTCTCAAGGATTGCCGCAACAATCATATCAACAACCGATCATGCTACCTAATCAATCAGGTCAAGGAACACTTACAGCCACTGGAATGCCTGTCTACTGTAATGTCATACCTCCTGCCCCACAGAACAACCTACGGTTGATTGCCCCACACTGCCCCTCCAATAACGTTCCGGTTATTTCTGCCAGCTGCAGGACAAACTGTGCGAGCATTAACAATGCGGGGTGGCAGGTCAAGTACTGACACTGTGGCTTAACGTGGATGTACAAGGATAGTGGTGCATTATTTGACAACTCATGGCCTTCAAATGAAGAGGAACACAACAGGATCATCAGTTGAGGACAGAAGTACTGAGTATGCTGAAGTGATTTGCTGCTGGAAAAATCTGTAAAAAAATTAAAAATAAAATTTTGAAAAAAAAAAAATGTTTGCTGGTTAATGGTGCATATTTTTGTCATGTCTGCTAGGTATGCCTTTATAGCTTAGCTAGTGACATGAATTCATTGAGGTAAGATTTTTTCCTACCACTGAACACCACTGTGTAGATTGTAATATCCCCGATTCGGATTAGTTTTGTACTTTGTGTTGAGTTTGTGAAGCTAAAAGTATTTAAAAATATAATAAAATCACATTGTACCAAAGCTGTAATGGAAATGAAAAAAAAAAAAAATCAACAAACTAAAATTAAAAAAAGAATTACTGAATGGAAGGAATAATTTATATACACTATAGAGTTTTTTATGGATATATACTGTATTGTAGTGCTTAATCACAATAAAGCTATTTGACCTCATGAAGAAAGGTCATGTTTCTACCACCTGCTTGGTCTCCTCTCTGTTTCTGAGTGAGTGAACTTCCCTTTGGTTCTGCACTGCCTTGTTTCAGGTGAAGCTAGTGGCTAGAAGGCTTACCCGTGTCTTAACATGTAGAATTACAACAGCTAAGACCACGTATGTGTGGTAGCATAGACACCCAGAAATCATCAAGGAATCACGTACCAGATGATTTTAAACTTAGCTTGTGCTTCTCCTATCCCTAGGACCAGTAATGTCACAAAAAGTTCACTACTTTTACAAGCCGCTACTAAGTCCTGCTGCTTCAAGAGACCCTACAACATTTGCGTATAAGAAGGCAGAGATGTCCCATGATGACCCATCCACTAGCTGGAAGATCAGTTGCTACCAATGTAGCAGTTACAGTACTCAGCAGTTCTTCTGCTACCTAGAGGTACTGTAGTCAATTACTGGTACTCCAGCTATAAAGTCATTTTGCAACAAAAAGATGATAATCCAAGAATCTGGTCCATCATGTTCAAGTACTGGAGATGAACAATATATTGGGGGTTTGACTCATAAAATGTGCAGCAGAGTGGTTTGCCAGAAATTTTTAGGACTTTTAAAAAAAAATCTTGTGGCTTTTCTCATTATTATGTCTATGTTCACTCAAATTCCCAGCTTGCTCTGATAACTATTCTTCATTCATAAATGCTGCTCGGAGTTCCTCATTCTGCTTCAATGATGGCAATACTTGAGTAACAAGTTTACCAGATAAAAGCCTGTGTTGTTCTTCACTTAAGTTGTGTTGGTTTTTTTTATGAGTTTTCGCAGAATCACAGAATCCTAGGGGTTGGAAGGGACCTCGAAAGATCATTCAGTCATTTTGAAGACCTTTAAAGTAGGCAGGAGTTAAGCAGCCCAGAATAATGCATATTCATCATGAAAAAGCCTGAGATCTTTCTGCACATAAAATCTGTATGTGTTATAGTACAATTTTAGTTACACCTGCGATGACAGAAGCCTACAAGGCCCTTGACCATTGTTAATCTGAATGTGAAACAGCTTGTATTTTTAAGACAGGTGGCCTCTACATACTTCAGCTGTGGAAGCAGCAACTGGAAGGGCTACAACACATTTTAAGAACAAACATTTTCTTTTCTATACAGTGAACAGGTATCTTTCAGAGTTCAGTCTGGTTTTGTTTTGTTTTGTTTTTCTTTTCACACGTGTGTCTTAAAGTGTGGAATTCAGTCCTATGGGAACTCTAGAAAGCCAAACACTGAATTTTCATAGTGTAATCACGATTCATTTGCTGAAGGTCAGTCAAGAGCATGAGCAGGTAAGTAAACACAATTCACTCTTCAATTAGAGGTGAAATACCTTGGGAGAGCTTACTGATTGATTTATATTTATTTTCCCTTTTTTACATTGAGATTTTGCATTTGAATTTTGCCTGTGACCCTTAGCTCTCATTTCAGAGGCCCTGCATTGTATAGCTCATTCCCTTTTAATGTTTTACAGGCTGTGGAGGTTTCTCTTCTAGCAGTACTATAATTACATATAATTGGGTTAGCTGCTGCTGAATGACTGGCAGCTGAATGGGTGGGTGTCCTTCTCTGTCAAGGCTCCAGAGCCCAGCAGGATGAACTTGCCAGGTGACCTTTTGCAGGACAGGTTGTGTGTATCCAAGTAGAATGAGAGGCAGGGTGGAGGTGAGGATGGTGAATCCCTGTGCACACAGTGTGTGTGAAGAGAGCCCTAGGTAATCTCTGTATCAAAGCCCTGTTTCTTCTGTTTTCTGAAGCATTACTGTTACCTTATTGATCCTCCCTCTCATCAGAGAACTATGAATGAATTGCCTGGTAAAAAAAACCCAGCTCTCAGCATCATAGATCAATGATGACCTGCAGGTGCTCTCAGTAGTGATGGAATGGAGTAAAAAAGCAAAACCTAGGAATCTTGCCTTTGTAAGGGGATAATCTCCTCATGCCTTTACACCTCTCTTGATCACATCCCCTTGGCCAACAGCATGTCCCATGACTGAGGATGGCCATGAGCTCCCATGATTTACCTACCTGTCTCTGCCAGTTCAGTGACCACATTGTGTAAAATGCAGCTGTGGGAGCAGGGATCTTGCTGACTGATTTATCTCAGCCTTGTGGCAGCAGCACCTACATGCTCATCAATGCACTTTCCTGCT
>NW_009952803.1:269406-274341 GCF_000747805.2 Chaetura pelagica
CTGCTGAAACAGGACACTACATTTTTATGTAACATTGAGCAGTTTCAGGAGAACATCAGAGACAGCCACCCCAAAATGACCTACATCCTGTGATCATCTCACTCTCCAAAGAATTTGAATCTCTTTAACCTATGAGGAAAGTGAATTTCATCTCCCTCAGCTATGGAGAATGCCCTAATTATTAAGGTATCATACACACGGGGGAGACATCTCATATGGTGGTGCATGTATTTGCTTTATGCTAGAAATACTTATATTTGAAGACAATTAAGTCATTCTGTTTCTATTATCCAGCACAAATATTGTCTATTTTTTTTTCTTAATGCAATATTTTTGTCTTAAGCTTTATGCTCAGTAATAAAAACATTCTGAGCTAGATTGCTTAGCAGCCTTCTGCTATTTAAACCAGAGTTGTTTCAACATTGTCAGAAGGTGAGGAGGAAGGAAAAAGAAGTGACCTGCAAATAACATGTAACAAAAATGGGTAGGTGAAACTCTGCACTTTTTTCTCAGTCCTATGAAAAATTTTGTAAGCAATCTCTGTAAGAGGAGTGCTATTAGACTCACCTGGCCAAATTCAGTTGAAGGGACTCAGCAATTGGTCACCTTGAATTCAAGAGCCCAGCTCATAGTAGTGGAATGGTCTGTGGGACGTTCCTCTCCTATGGGAGTCGCTCTGTGACTGTGGACTTGTTTTTCTCTAGTCTTCCCTTGGAACTGGGCTGGCTCTGGCAGCCACTCTGTGGCAGTCCTGTTGTGGTGCTAGGAACTGTTTGTTGCATTTTCCCTTTACCTGCTGCATACTTGCCTTGGTGGCTGTTTAGTACTTTCTCCTTATTTTTTATATTCTGAAGCTGATGGAGAGTTCTCCCAAGGTGCTGTACATATTTAATCTGCCACTGTTTGTTATTTTATTATTATTATTATTATTATTTATATTGCACTGAGACCCAAAGAGGCATATCCTGAATTAAGTTGACTACATCAGATTACACTGATCAGACTTTTGGATGGGTCTAATTCATTTGGGCTGTAATTTGCAGAGGCTGTACATCCTAACATAAGCCAGATGCCATTTGCTATTGTTTAGACTTTTGTGTTGCCTGAGAAGTCAATTATTTCCTTCCAAAACTATTCCCTTATGTTTCTGTTTAACGCTGTGTGAACAGCTTCCTGTAACGAAGAAAGACTGCATTAATTACCCTAGCAGCAAGAATGAAAATGTACAGGGAGGCTTGTACCATGCCCAGAGCATCCTTGCTCTCAGCCCTCTTAGCTGCTCTGTAGTGTGGTGACCTGCCCTGGCATGGCCACTGAGTGCTTCAGCGTGATTGTTTCACTTGTATTCCCAAAAGCCATGCAAAATGTGCATCAGTCAGTGCCCTTTTAGCCCTCCCATTTACAAGCCTGTGGAGCTATGGCATGTATTGCTCCTTTGGGCTAACTGTGGAGAAACCAGTTTTCTCCCTTAGTGCCAAGTGGAAAGGCTGTGGTGGAGGGCAAGGCTCAGGGAGGACTGGGAGCCTTGGCTTGCTGTCTCCAAGACCTCCTCTCTTGACTGCCAAGGAAGAGGGAGACTAGTTTCCTTCATTGTCATGAACATACCACTCATGCTTAGCCCACAGACTATGCTCTAGGAAAGCTCACAGCTTCAACACCTGTTTTTCTGGTGTAGGACATCACCATCTAGTTTTTGGCAGTGGACAGCTTAGGGCAAACACTGAGCTAAAATCTGACTAGTGCTTCAACAGCAATCCTGTAAGCCTCAAGCAATACTCAAAGCTGACTGGCAGACAACAGAAGTGCCTTGAGTGTTTTGGAGGGGAAGAAGCCTCACTTACGTGCACATCGCCTGCACCTACCATAATTTGAGTGATGCAGCAGTTTTGGGGATGCCTGCTCCTAAAACAGCAAACAATCCCCCTTTCTAAAGGAATTTCTGCCCCTGGTTTGCTGTAAGAATTGACATTCTTCCATGTTTGTTCCTTTCATTCTTCAGAAAAGTGGATATAATCAGGCTCTGAGGAAGTGGACTGATGGTTAAATAATTGATGCCACACAGTGTTTCTGCTGATGGTTGGCCCAGCATTCAGTGACTGGCACGAATTACTGCTATACTCCTGTATATTTTGCAGAGTTCCACTTTGGGTTGAATACTGCTAAAAAAGCTGCTTTCCAGTACATTTCGGAGGGTGAAATCAAACCCTATGCTTCTGGCTCTTTTTACAATATCCCACCAACTGTGGAAAGGGATGGCTCCTCATTACCACTCCTGATGTAAAGACAAGGAGGTATCAGAGAATAAAAAAATTGTTTATTAAAACAACAGTCTCCAAACACAGAAAACAGGAGAAAAGCAAAGCTTTTTTTTCTTTCCTTCCCCCATAGAATATGTACATAACCTGTGTCATTCCTTCCTGCAGTATATTAGGTGTGATTTCAGAAATGGGTGGACAAAATCAGAGAGGAAAGTTGTACCTGAGGCTGTTAAGTGCAGCCAGCCAGTGTCTAGTTCACAGAGGCAAAGAATACCCTAAAGAAATGCCACCATACCATTTCCCTGTTCTTAAACCTTTCCCAGGCACTACTGAAGATGAGTATTGGACTGGGAATGAAACTCTCATCAAATATAGCTGTTTTTTAAAGCAGTATTTGTTACCCAATACTTAATAAAATTAAAATAAATAAATTTTTAAAATCAGTATCATCTGAGAGTCTATCTGTAACAAAAACCTGTAAGGATATGGAGGAGGTGAGGCTACCCTTGGGTTAATTTTCTTCAGGTTTTTTGGTGTCAAATGCCCCTGACTGGCCTTACACAGCTGCTTGTTCTGCTAGTCAGAGTAGGATCTAATACCATGTTGAGGATGAAACAAACCTTCCAGTGGCAAGTGCCTCATGATCTTTTCCTCATCTTCCATGTCTTCTTTGAAGCATGTAGTTGTTTGTTATTTTTGTAAAGGTAATTATGCACAAACAATGCTTTTGTGCTGAGTGTTGTTTTCTTTAGTTGATAATAACTGAAATTAAGTTTTGGTATATAATGTTATTTCTTCTCAAAAGTGCTGACTTTTCTGAACATCAGGGGGTAGTTGCTACTAAGAGAGGTTTTTTTATAGCATTTTGTCATTGACTTAACATCAGTTAATTGATGTAGGAATTACAGAAATAAACTGCAAGAGAGCACCTGAGATTAGCTTTCAAACTGAAGAATACCAGGTGTTCTGGATGGATGGACTTATGGATGACTTTTTGAAAAGCAGTATTGAATTATTCCCTGTTTTTCATTTCGAGAGATCAGCTGCAAACCTACATGTACTTAATGAAGCACTACATCTCAGTTAACCCTGGTGTTTTTAAGGAATGATTTTGGAGGCTTTAGATCTAGGAAAGGAAGTCAAAGTGCTTTGTCTTTTATGTTGTGGGTGCAGTTCTACAAAAGACAGTTGTAAAAAGGAAATGTAAGGAGAAGATAATGTTATTAGCAAAGATACATGCTCCTCAGTGCAGAAATTATTGCCATTGAACATTACTAAATCTATCCCTAAAGAAATGCTTTAAAAAGATCCCCTCAAAGAGTGCTGTGTATTTTGAGATAAGAAAAAAACTCCACAGTTCCCAGGGCTGTATTTTGGTGTGTTTTTTTTAACCCTAAGGGTGAATCATATGTGTGTGACTCAAAGCAGTCACCATACCCAGGTTTTCCTTGCAAGTCTAAACCTAACCATCTCCACGATCATGAAAAGCTGCTTTTATCTGTGTGGAAAACAGATGCACATGAAATCCTCTGTTTCGTTTGGTGTTTGTTTTTTTTTGGGGGGGTGGCAGGGTTTGTAGGTAGTGGCCTCTCATCCAATGAATGTGATAGGAAGACCAAGTAAATTGATTATAGACAAGACTGGATAATTTCTATTTAGCTCCCATTAACTTTGATCTTACCAGGGCCAAGTCTTACGCTGGGTGGAGCTTGTTGGGAAAAAAAGTCTCTGAGCATGTGTGTGTCTGTGAGTAAAAATTTTTTTGATGAAGAAAAACAAATGGCTTAATTTATTTCTAAAACTTTTCAACTAGAAACAAAGGTTTTACAAAATTTCTCGTGAGCCATGATCCTGTGCAGATTCATTGAGGGCACAGTTTAGTCATGAGACACCATGTCAGGAGGTGAGTAGTCACAGTATAATCCTTTGATGTGCAAAATTTCAGGCAGCTATTTGCACAAGTGATCTTATCTAAGAACAAAAAAAAAAAAACAAAACAAAAAAAAATAAAAGTGACAATGAGATAAACCTTAAATAGTATATAGGGAGAAATTCTGCCTGGTGAATACATTTGAGAGTGTTTCTACAGGGGGGGGAAAAATGATGAAATTACTCTCAGCGTCTTGGACTGTGGCACCCATTGTAAAGGCCATGAGATCAGAGCTTAAAGCTCTCATTGCTCTTTACAACTACCTGGAAGGAGGTTGGAGTGATGGGGGGGACACCCATTTCTCCCTGTTAACGTGTGATAGGACCGGAGGGAATGGATGAAAGCTGCCCCAGGGGAGGTTTAGGTTAGATATTAGGAAGCATTTTTTTCCCGAAAGGGTTGTCAGGTGTTGGAATAGGTTGCCCAGGGAAGTGGTGGAATCACCATCTCTGGATGCATTTAAGTGTCATGTGGACCTGGTGCTTAGGGACATGATGACTGTTAGGTCTAGGGCTGGACTGGTTGATCTTGGGGGGTCTCTTCCAGCCAAGGACATGCTGTGATTATGTAAAGCAACATATTGGATATAAGCTTCCTATAAAAAACAGTTTAGAGCAATTCACATGTACACTCTCTGTTAATTGCATTAGATGTAAGTAAAGTGGAAGCCAACCAACATTCAGAATCTTCCTGACCCAAGTTTTCAGAAAGGTTCAAGTCTGGAATATGCTTTAAGGTCGAGGTGAG
>NW_009952803.1:274397-292658 GCF_000747805.2 Chaetura pelagica
TCCTGTGTGGGTTAATGGCCTCCCTTTCATTTTGTTTCATCTAACATGAAACACTGAGACATACAGCACACTGTAATGCACAACTGCTTCAGGCAGCCCCAGTCCTGCTTCCTACTGTGTGCATAAGCCTGTTGGGCAACATATAGCCCGTGACTATGGGGGCTGTGCACAGCTTGATACTTTCTTTATTGGCATGGATATCAGAAAACCACATGTCATGGGGCTCGCTGCCATTTCCCATGTCCTGGCTGAAATTATCAGGGAGTGTTTCAAAAACTACAAAGGGTCCAAATTATATGGAAGACAATGGGGCAAATCTGGATCCTTCCTGCTGTTCTGGGGATAGAGAGGGGCAAAAAGAAGTCTGTTTTAAGTATTTCTTGAACAGATTTTACCTTCTCAGCCCACTGGGACTTGAAGATTATGTGTAGTTGGCATACTGTGGAAGGAGTTGCTGCTGATGTGTGAATAAAGATGTTGCAGACATCAGAGCTGTCACACAGCAGTGGAATGAGCTCCAGACATGAAGCATTCATACAGCATAGGAAAAATTTTGACCTGAGAGATGTTCTATTATTTATTCATGTGTGCCTGTGCTCCCCCGGACTGGAGCTGTGGTTTTTTTGAGGAAACTGCCTTGGTTTACAGCAGATTTTCTGTGGTAGAGAACTAGAAGCATTTCCCCCCTTTGTGTTAGAAATAATTGAGGTCTGGATCAATTTTATTATTTATTTTTTTTAGTGGGAAGGCTACTTCTCTGGACAGATATATCTGTTTATTAGAAATGTCTGCTAGTAAGAGTAACTAATATTGTCCAAGTACAAGCATGTAAAGGGAAACTGCTTTTTTTTTTTCGACGCACTCATCCAATAGAGGAGCCTTCCAGTATAATTATAATTTAAGATCATTTTTCTCAGCAATGAAACGTTTTTTTTTTATAAAAACAGGGAGTAAGGTTTAAATATAAAGGTACCAGTGACTCTTTTAAAACATTTTTGTGCAAAGAAATATGCTTTTTTTGTGAGAACTGAAATTTTCTTCTGCATTCAAAAGCAGGAGAAATACATGAGAGCAAAGTGCAATGGCAAAGCCTTTTTGCTCAGCTCTGCTGTGATGAGATCTGTGGATGATGTGAGACAGGTATGAGTGGCTAGAAGGGGAATTTTTTTATTATTTTTTTTTTAATTTTTTTTTGCCTTTCCCCTTCCTTTTCGTGCTGCCCAATTTTATTCCAGGTAAATAAGCCTTTACTGGTGGAAACTGGGGATAAAGGGACTCTGAAATGCTGTACGCAGAAAACAAATGGCTGGCAGATTCAGTGAGAGGTGTGACAGCAGCTGGTTTTTGGGACCACACGAGGAGGTTCAGAATAGATAAAATACTGTTGTATGCTTCAGGCTGTGTGCTGAGCCCCTGGAGATCCGCATGGCAAAGTCTCTGAAGTTGCTGGCTAAAATGAGAAGCCTGCATTCGTGCTTGCTTCTGAAGGTGCGCCAG
Source organism: Chaetura pelagica (assembly GCF_000747805.2). Classification (NCBI taxonomy): domain Eukaryota; kingdom Metazoa; phylum Chordata; class Aves; order Apodiformes; family Apodidae; genus Chaetura; species Chaetura pelagica. Next base: position 275,895 of record NW_009952803.1, read on the forward strand.
CAGCAGCGTGAGAGAGGTGCGTGACCTGATGCCAACATGGCTTGAAAATGAAGTCACACCCCTGGCTGCCTGTTCTCTGTGCCTGTTATGGAGTGTTGTAGTGCTCTTTGTACAGTGGAAGCATGAAAATGCCAGCTGTGGCCGTACACAAGGTGTCAGAGATGGCATTTCTAACATCAGCAATATGTATAAGATCAGTATAAAAAGGATGCCTAATGCTCTGGCACCCTGGAGACCCAGAAGGGAGATGAAACAGATGCTAATAACCACACTAAGGGGCTGGTTCTGTGGGAGAGGAACAATCTTTTGAGCTCACACAGAAACGCAGGCAGAAAAGGCACTGTTAGATATTCTCAACCTGCGCTACCAACAAAGTATATTTCTCTGCTGCTGCTGCTTTCATTAGAAGAAGAGCTATTATCCTCAGTTTTTCTTGATAAAGACATATCTTTTGCAGAGATCTGTGAGGAAGCAATATTCTAGGGTGGAATGAATCGCTCTGTGCAAGTCCCCATTCCTCTCTCAATTGACAATAGGGGAACCAAGGTAATTAGGACAACTGGATATCTAACTTCTAGACAGAGAGAAGTAGAACAAATGATACCCAGGGCACAGAAATCATTCCAGGTAGACCAGTGACAGCTACTGGATTGCCACTGCCCTGTGCCAACTACCATTAAAAACACACGTCCATGCTGCAACATTTTACCAAAGTGGAGCACAGACTTTTCAAGATGAATCAGTGCAGTGTGTCTCCTGGGTAGTAGTTGGAGAAAAGGCCTGAAGGTTTGTGATGCTCTCTCACAGAATTACTTACTTCTTCAGAATTTGTAAAATCTTGAGCCTGGGGAAGACCAAGGGGAAGTGCTGGGATGTGATCTTTGCTGCTTACAGATAACGAAGCAAGGACTTCCAATTTAGTGCACACTGTGAATCCCAGAAAACCAAGAGTCACAACCATTCTGGTTTTCAGCCTATTACCCACTGTATTTCTTCTCAACAATCATATATCTGTGTCGGGCTTCTCAGCTGGTCCATTTCAGCGTGGTACAGTGGCTGGCAGCTTATAAGAGGTCCCACAGCAGCCTATGCAGGAGTTAAGACCCTGAGAGCAGAGACCCAGGTTTTTGGTGGCTTTGAGATAGCAACGAATGTCATCTGCAGGCCCAGCTGCTTCAACAGATGCACATTCCTATCAGTCAGCTTTGGTTCACATCCACACTTAGCTTGCAAATAGTGCCTAATGCTGATGGCCCTAGACATGCAGCTATGTGATCTTCTGGTCACTTGTGTGGACTGAGCCATCCTGGCATCTGCAGAGCCAGAGTCATGATAAAGCAGGCGTCCCTCTCAGTAATCTGCTGCGACATTTGATCCTGCATTTGTCTCTTGCTTCCTTACAGCAGCCGAACCAGGCACTAATCACTCCCCGTGCCTGTGGCGCCAGAACCTGGAGCTGCGCTTCAGCAGGCGGCATCGCCTCCTCCCTGCCAGCTCTGAGAGCTGCTTGGCAAAGCCCAGTGCTGAAGTAAGCTGATACGACCAGCAGAAATATTGCACATGCTTAGCTTTTAGAAGAAGCAGAGCCCTCTAGAGAATGGATAGAACAACTTTGCCAGCGTTATTTTTCCAACCTCGGTCAGAGCATAGCTGTTCTCCCTAAAGATGCATGCTCTCCTTTGAACTGGAGCTATGTTCTAATGGGTCCAGCTCAGCAGGGGGATGGTGGCAAGGGAGGTCCTGCACAGGCACAGTGCTGAGCTCCAGTCAGGCCTCTCTTTGCTTTTGAACATAAGCTCACTCCACCACTCAGAGAGCACTAACCTTAGCTCCCCTCAGAGGCGTTAGACTGCAAGCTAGGGGGGTGACAGCAGCATGGGACACGTGTTTAATGCTTTGTATGCTACTTCATAAGGTAGCAGCATGTTTTGACTCTTATCATTTCCATCATGATTCTATAGAAAGAGAACATATATGGAAGTTGTTCTACACTGACATTAAATCCTCCTGAAAATGTAGCTTATTAAATTATGTTTTGTTTCAGTTTTGCTATGTTTCTGCTATCAGTGACAAACAACAAAAACAAGGACAGGTGTAAATAATTACCTTATTTAGTGTTGTACTTGAATGCTTTTGATTTATTCACTCATTTTTATTTCCTCCTTCTTCTGTGTGCTTTCTCAGCTCTGCATTTTTCTTAAGATGCTATTTACCACTGAGCATCAGTTAGAAGAGAAGGGAAGAGTTATCTTGCGAGCACTGTCACCATCTATGAATTTCTTCCTGATTTTTTTAGACTTTAAATTCACCATTTCCTAAATTTAAAGTGTTTTGGTGTTGGTTTTATTTTGTTGGGTTTTTTTTCCTTTAAACAATCTTCACAGCTACAAAATGTTATTGGAAACACAAGGCGGTATTAGAAGTGTAAAAACAGCCAATAAACTGGAAAATGCATTTTCCCACTAACATAAGTTATCTTACATGCTGTTGGCACTCAGGCTAACTAATAAGCTTTTGGCTAAAATACACGAGAGTCCAAATGTGACTTGAACTGGCATTTCTCTTTGAAAGAGCATTTTGGTTGAACACATACAGTAGAGCTATCCGTTACAAAACACAGATGGGCAGGAAAACAGCCACCTCAGGGTCTAGATTTACAAAGTCCTGATGATCCCCTCTGACACAATGTAATACTAGTGTGAGCTAAAGCCCTGAGCTTGGATTAAGGTGCCACTGGTTTGCACATGTGTGGCCATCTTTTTGTGCAGATTCAACTTCTGGTGTGTGCTGGCATCTAGAAGCAGTAGTAGTAGGCACTGACACACAGGAAAATGAGTTTTGAATGTAGATACTGTGGAGCTTCATGGCTGAAATCTGTTTTTTTTTTTTTTTTTCCTGGTAATTCCTGTTCTCTTTTACTAAAAATCTTAAAATGTTTCTGGAGAAATGCTAATCATAGAATAAACCCTCTCCAATACCACCAAACTCTTGAAAATAATTTTCCCCAGGTGTTTCATGGTATCCTCCCCATGTAAGGAGGGGTCATCATTTCTTAGCAGAAGGAGCCACTTGGTGAAGGGGTTTGACTGAGATCATGCAGCAAGTTAGGAGGCAACAAAAAAACAGAAAACAGTAAAAGTGCATGAGTGTAAGGGAAATACAAAGTTCCTCCATGTAGCTGATGCTAAAACTAGGAGACATCAGCATGGTAACCCTCAAGGCTGTAATGAGTTCCTTGTCCCCAGCATTAAAAAGGTGGAGGATGAATCCCAGAGGTAGGATTCATGCCTTGCTCATTCAGAGCAGCTTAACTTCAAAGGCAAGGAGCAAAAGCCTGTACCTCTCTTATTGTATTTACTTTCTGAAATATGTTTTTCTTCCAAGAAGTGGATAACAAGGTTGCTGACATATTTGCAGCAGGAGAAATCCAACTCAGCCAGCCTATAGAGCCTGACTTTTCAAGATGTCAGGTTTTTTAGAGAGAGAGATATGTGTGTGTGTGTGTGTGTGTATATATATTTGTTCTTTTAGTTATCACTGAAATAAAATTGTTCAAGATTTGGAGTGTACTAGGCCCTGAGAGATCTGAGAAAGCTCAAATAAGATGGACAGATGTGATTTTTTTTTTTTTTTAACTACCACAGCTCTAGTGAAACAAATCAAATACAGCTTTAAAACTTCCCTGCTTGAACTTCTGTTCCCCTTCCCTCTCCCTGGGGTTTCAGGGTTTCTGTTTTAGAGCTCTTGAACTGATTTGTTGAGACAGATCAAAGTATGAAGTATTTCTCAGCTGGTCTTATTTCTCTCACTGGATTCTAGTGGCAAGAGACAGGCAGCTCATTACAACTGGGAGTGAGCTCCTGTGAAACCAATATCATTACAGCTGGTAAGAAAAATAAGACTGCTGGAGCCATGGTTCAGTCTCACCATCACAGAAGTAAATTATTTTAGAATTAATAAATAATGTCACACTGCTTCTCATTATGGTATGAGGCTGACTATTAACACAATTTTAAATACATCTGAACTGTGCTTTTTCTGTCTGGTATTGTGAAGACTTTGAAGTACACTGTGGATTTGTTTAATTTCAAGGACGTTTCCTCTGTGCTTGTTCCTTTTCTTCCTTATTCAACAGTTCTTCAGTGAACAGAGGGGATGAAGTATGAGCCTCAGCAGCTTGTGAGCCTTCTCTAGATGTGGACTGTATTTTGTAAGTCACCAGAAGGTACTGGGTCTGGGTATGTTTTCAGGGTGCATTAATATGGTTATCAGAACCCAGCTGTGGCTCCTTACTTTTTCCAAGAGTGCATCACAGAGTCACAGTACAAAGCAGGACACTCATAACCAGGCAGAATCCAGGCCTGTTGGCTATGAGGCCCAGTTTGAGAGCAGCTCAGAGCAGACAAGCTAGGAGATTGTTTCTTGCTGCAGACCACGTGTGCATGGTCCTTTCACAAGCTCCTGTTGGCCTTTGCCCTCGCCCTTCCCCCAGCATAAGCCCTTAGCAGTCCCAAAACCAGGAAAAAAAACCACAAATCCCACATTGTTTTAACTAGGGTCAATTCTGTGGTTTGCTCACAGCTGTGCAGTCCTTATGGGTAAGGCAGAGGGAATGGTGGCCCTATTTAGCAGCACAGAGGGTTTGTGAAATTATCCTCTGAAGGAATTTTAATCTCAAAAAAGTGGAAAGAGGAGAAGGAAGAGAAATAAAATTACCCAACCAAGGCCACACTTCAGTGGCAGGGATAGGAGCAGATTTCTGGCCTCCTGATCCCAGGAAATCGTGCCTAATACTGAAATACATTTGAGGCACACACAGCTTTACAAGTAAATTGAGAGACGGCCTGTAGGAAGTGGAATGGAAGTACCTTTAATTGGAAAGAGACTTTGCTCCTGAGGTTTCATGCATATGTTTCCTCTTAAATGCACTGTGTTACATGTTGTGGGTGCTTTTCCTCTCTTTTGCTTTACATAAGATGGAAGAGAGTCAGAGAAAGGCATATCCCTACAGAGAAATGTAACTCTATTACACGCCAGCTGGTGATAATTTTTTGAGTGGCAGGACTGGGCATTTTGGACAGGTATGGTTAGAGCACAGGATATATCCTAGGCAATGAGGCAAGAGGTACTGATGCTGACAGAGAAGCTAATCTGGCCTAGGTGGGCATGTGGCTTCATTTAAAGCCAGTCCAGCTGCCCTGTCCACCCAAATGCTAAACTTTGCTGAGGTTCTGCTGCAAGCTTCCTCTCAGAGTAAGTCAAGACGTGGGATGGAAGCAAGTTTGATCTGGAGGTTGCCCGCTTACAGGGAAAGGTTCAGTTTGGAGAAGAGAAGGTAAAGGGGTAAGACAGATTTCCAAAGCTGGGCTTGCTGCCCCTCATGTGGCTGCCAGGGAACAGGAGGAGAAGGGCTGGTGGACCCAAGTCTGCCACTCAATAATTTTTTCTCTGTGTGAGTCACAAAACTCATATAACATGAAAAATTAATTATGAGATAAAACCAGTTCAACCAAATGTAAGAAATGAAAAATTACGAGATAAACAGAAAAAAACCCTCAATCTCTGAGATAAAGACAAACATATTATGAATATGTTGTTCCCGGTTATAGTCCTGACATCACTTGTAAAAAAAATGTTTGCCATTTTATGTGCGTTTGTTTAACACCACTTTTAAAAACTGTGGTTTTATACCTTTTACATTGCTTTAGTTTAGCAATTACTTTTAGAAAGTATCTCACATTTGATTGAGTTGCCTTTATCTCATTAATTTTTCATGTTACAAATTGTGACTCATACACATACACTCCCTTATATATACAGTTTCCTTGCAGAAAACAGAGCCCCATGAGCAGAGCCACCGGCTCCCCAGCGTTCTGTTCATGGTGGTGAAAAAACAGCATGTGCTGGTTGGTGGCCAGTTGTCCCAGTGACGGGTTGGCAGTGCAGACGTGTCCTGTAGCGAGTTGGTAGCATCTAGTTGTCCCTTTTCCATCTCAGCAGTCCTACTGTGAAATTAAATTTCCCCAGCAAGGCAAGGTTTGAAGAGCATAAAGCACCTGAATTCTCCTGGGAAGGCTGTATTTGAAATTTGTGTCCTCAGTTTACTGTAGTTTAACAGTATGGGAGTGGGGCCATTGGGATTTCCTGTATGCTAATGTCACTCTCTGATATCTCAGTCTTCTCATCTTTCCACAATGCTCCCATATCAGCACATACATCAAGGGTCTCTTTGGGACCCATGACCAAAGTCAACGTCCTTCTGTGTACATTTTAAGTGTGTTGAATAGCTAAGCAGAAATGAGAGCATTATGAAGGTCAGTGTTTTTGATTTTTTAGGTAAATACAATCTAAACATGAAGACAGAGGAAATATAGCCTGAAAGGGATCTGTGTCAAGGAATCCTGTCCAAAGCACTGTGTCACCCTCTTGCTTTTATCCATAGGTACTAGAAAATCAGAGAGATATTTTGCCTCCCTGCCTCGTCTACATGATTTGGAGTCATTCCCATACAGTGCTTCAAGACCTCCTGATCTCCAAACACCTGGCAACATTTCCTGAGGTGTCTGTAGCATAGAAAGATTTGAGCTGATTTTAAACATGGATAGTAGGGCCTCTGTAGCAACAGATCCAAATCTCTGCTATCCCTACTGCGTTTCATAGTTGGTGTTAGCTACCTCAAGGAAGGTAATATTTTAAGTAAATGAAGTCACTATTTTAAGTAACTGAGCTGGACAGTTTGAAACTTGAAAGCTGTATCAAGAGCCTGTACCCATTTAATGTATTTTTGTTTGTCCACAATCACTTTTCCAAGCTGAGAATTGATCTGTACGCAGCACCCTGTTGTTTCCTGAGTATCTCCTGCTCCACAAGCACTTCTGCAAGAGGCTGAGTAAGGGAAGAAAGATTTAACTAGCAGTAAGTGTGCCAGTGTCCCTACACACTGCTGCTGCAGTCTTACAGAAATCAGATATATCTCACAGATTAACTCCAAGGAGCACAGACAAAGTCTCTATTCCACAAATATTCTTAAGAGTTTTGCTATTATTTCAAGGGGTCTTGGGCTTGATATTCTCTGATTAAGTCTTGGCTTTGTTAGAGAGCAGCTGTGAATTGCTTACAGCCATTGGTTGTGGTGATGGGGCAGCTGTGTATAATTGATCTTCCCGATAGCCTATATTCCTTCTTCTCAGAAGAAGAAAAAGGTGGACTGAGCAGAGTGCTGGGAGTCAGTCCTGGTGAGTATTATTTTTAGTTGCTGCTGTATTTCATAATTCTTGTATTTACTGTAATTCTGGTGTCTGAGAAGTTGTGATTGTTTTGGATTGGTTTTAATGTTGGTACAACAGAGTTAAGCTTATCCTCCTGTAGTGAACAGGGGTACTGTATCAATCAATTGGTTACCATTGTGAAGTGCTTTGAAGGGGGTAATGTGTGCTGGAGAGATTGAACTCTTGAGTAGTGGTACAAAATTCCTGCATACCCCAAAGCTCTTCCTGGATCTTCCCAAAGCTGTGCCTCTGACTTTTTCTTTTAGTTCCTCAGTCTTCCTATTATAGCTCTTATTAGATCTTAACACAGAGTACTGCTGTGTTTCTTGTCTCTCAGGTCAACCCTGTTTCCTTAGTCTTAGGGCTATTACCTGCTGGATTTCTTGTCCTGTACAAACCCTACCTACTTGCTCCCATTTATTTTGCCTCAGTCTAGCTGCTGGGCAAAGACCAGCTGCAAGGGATTGTTGATGTCTTCATATGTGGTAATTACACTGCAGCTGTGATGGACTGGTGGGCTTGGCCACACAGAAATGTCTGTGCAGATAAACAGGACCCATGACTATGTCAGTTATTTATGTGCTTAACATCAACATGCACATTGCCATTTGTAGAAAAGTTATCACAATTGTGATCAGTAAAAATCAGGTATGATTTTTTTTTTTTTTTTTTAGTAATATTTACTGCTTACTAGCAGTGATCTGACACTTGCTGGCTCCCACAGAAATATATGAGATTTTTGTTTGCTTGACATTCTGAATGCTGGGTATCCTAAGCCTTTTGCTATAGGGAATGGCACGTACAACTCTGACTCTTCCTGTGATCTTTACTTTCTGCTATTAGAGAGGTGATTAGCAAAGGAATTTAAAGCTGGCATTTTAAAAAAACCAAAACCTTAACAGTAGATGTGCTTATGCTCTGTCAAAGCTGCATGATTTTTGTTCTTCATTAGGATGTGCCAGACTGCACTAGAAACAAAAGGGGCTCAAAAGCACCTGTGGGAGGACTGTCCTTCAGGTTATCAGACTTGGGCAGTATTTTCCAGACTTGCTTCTTTTGGAGGGTTTTGGAAGGTGCACTATCCTGTTACCATATCATACACGTGACGGTGGATACCCAATTATCCCACAAAAAAAAGTGGTACACCTCATAGTTTAGGATGACTAGAGCTAGCTGATATGTTGGAGGCTAAGGTAGAAATTGGTAATATTACAGCTTGCTGATTTTCTGGAAAGGAAAATGTGGGCGTGATATTTCTGAGAAGTTAACCTTACTTCCTTTAAGAGCAGTGTACCAAAGAAGCAATACTTTCCTTGAAGTGTGGGAAAGCACAGCTGTGGTGCTTTAGCTCTGTTGCTAGAAATGGCTAGGAAGATGTTGCCCTGGGGAATAATGAGGTACCTACAGGATGTGGCCGTGCTTACCATGCTTTGTGAGTGCCACAGTGGCTGTATGCAAGTGCTACATCCAGCACTTGGCAGCCTCATAGGAGGGCAGTGGAAAGATTGTCAGGGCCAAAGGAGTCTTGTGGGTTTGTTTTCTATCTCTGGTGCTGACCATAACCAAATCTCTTTCTATCACTGATAAAGACCTCACAGTAACTATGATCTTTGTTGTACCAAGTGCCATCCTGTCACCTATGCTCTGCTAGCTCATGTGCCTTTGCTGTTGGAGAATAGCAGCTTTTTCTGATACATTAAAAACTTCTGTTTTGAAACAGTGCAAAGCTAATTTCAAAGTTGATACCTCACCCAGAAATAGTGTTGCTTGAGACAACTGGCTGCTTCCTGTATGCATTAGATTGCATGAATGATTACAGAATTGAGACTGCAAAGCTGTATTCACTTATTTCTTTCACAGGTACTGTTGTGGCATGAGCTTGTATGTTCTGCTGCCATATATTTATGGGTCATGCAAGTCCAGCATGTACTGAACTATCGAGAATCAAGAAATAGGGTGTATTCTAGAAAAGTTTCAGTTAATGTCATCTTTTCTTTCTAATGTTACAGCTAGTACTTTCTTTACGCAGTGGAAAATGCTATAGCTCCAGTGGGAAGTTGATAGTATACAGTTTCTTGTCTAGGGAAAATTTTTAGAGGCTCCTGCCTTGTTTATTTCTGGTCTAGTCCAGAAGGCTCTTTTAAAATCACATAAAATGAATCTGGGATTCTTTGCCACATGTTGCTGTTGATGGCCACAATTTATAGTAAAACTTCTGGAAGAAAAAATGATCATATTGTGAAGGGCATTTACTCTAGTTTGAGAAGTCCCCTGGGCCTTACATCCTGAGAGACTGGAAGAGTATTGTGGGGGAAGAGCAGGATGTAGTTTTCCAGTCTTATAAGCACTTCCCAAATTGTGTCCTGTCAGGCTCCCTCAGAGATAGAACTAAGTGTTGGATTGACTTTGCTCTGATTCAATACAGTCTATTTTCTCCTTTAGTCTCTGCAAGTACCAGGCTATTGTTTAATTGGTAGTAAGACTTTTGTTGTAGGTGAGATAACATGATATTAATCTTGATACATACCCTTTTTTTGCTAATGTATGATTTTAAGACTTTGCTAATGATGTCTTCTGTGCCTGTGAGTCACCTAGTGAGAAAACATATGAAACGCCATTTCTGAAGAGGCCCTTTCAAAAAATATTATTTACAAGTTTCAGAATCTGAAAGTTATTCTCCCAATAGTTCAGGATATCTTGTTTAGATGAAATACAATATGGATGGTTAATAGCTTCTTCACACATCCAGAGTGATTAAAGGTGGCAGCTGATAAAACAGGACTTGTCCTATTTCAGACCTCACTGTATTTTTGCCTGGGGTAGCAAGCAAAAGTAATTTAGTTCAAATCATACTGCTTTTTCTCAACTTTACTCCCTAGCTCTTAAGTTCTATCCAAATCAATAAGCGGGATAGTCTCTAAACAAGATCCTGTTAAAACAGTGACCTTACACTTTAATGATATTCAGGGGGGTTAATAAGTCCATCAATTGTTTCTCTGAGGTGCTTTGCTCCTGTGCAGACAACAGGCAGATGCAGTTAGCACTGAGTTCAGAGACTTTTCTCATAGATACCGGGGAGTTGGATTTGAACAAATTTGTACTGGACTAAACTAAAATATGGGAACTTTGTAATTTTGTAGATTTCTTTCAAAGTACTCTGAAAGTGGTTTATGTCAGGTTAGCTAAAGTAATAATGAATTTCTGCTGTGCAAGGGCCTGAAGTATATCCAGTCAGAGAAGTCCCCAGAGACTTCTCAGAAGTACCAGTTCATCAGAGGCTGAACTAAATTCTAGTTTGAAAAAAAGGAAACCAATAAAACTCCCAAAACAAACACTATCAGCCCCAAAATCTCAACGGAGACCTATGAAAACAGAAAAAATGAACATACTTTGAGTTTTGTCCTCAGACACATTTGGCCTAGAATTTTCAAATTGTGGGTTATAATACAGGAAGTGGAAATGACAATGTAGTTTTCTACTTTAAAGTGAATAGTTCGATATGGACCTTTTATGAGAGAGTGGTTGTTTTCTGTGTCATTCCTAATTTTATGACCTTTTTGGTTTTCCTACTTGTGTTGGGCTTTTTTCTCCCTTATAATTTAAATCAGAAGGGTTCTGTGGAGCAGATGTTATGCTGATCCTGTAGTTCCTTTTGCAAAGTAGAACAGTATTTCTGCCTGGGTAAGTGAGATAGCTACCTAAGGCATCCAAAAGAGGATATAACTAAAATTAAGGGCCTTCAGCTGGCTCCTCTCTAGGGGAAAGTTTCCCTTGTACAAGAGAAGAAGGGACAGACATAGCTCCTGCAAGAGGGAAGAAAAACTGGAGAATGGGAAGTATGTAGCTGTACAGGGCATGACTGTACCTCAATCCTCTGTCAACCAGGAAATATGCATCTGGGTGATGCAATTCAAGGACAAACTCTTCTAGTTGTGGTGATTTTTGTAAAATAAGACTTATCTTTGGAGCTTTTCTTTCAAAAGGCTACCTGGGGTCCTTTGCATGCCAGTTGAGAACTGAGGCTCCTTGTCAATACATCTGCCCTATGAAAAATGTTGTTTATCCCAGTTCAAGAGGGACTGGGGTTTACTTGAGAGTCCAATGGAGGGCACAAGGATGATTGAGGGACTGCAGCACTTGTCTTATGAGGAAAGGCTGAGGAACCTGGGGCTGTTTAAATCTAGAGAAGAGAAGGCACAGAGGGAATCTTATTAATGTATATAAATATCTAAAGGGTGAGTATTGATAAGGAGAGGCCAATCTTTTTTCAGTTGTGCTCTGGTGGGGCAAAATGCCATGGATGCAATTTAGAACACTGGAAGTTCCACCTCAACATGAGGAAGAACTTCTTTACTGGAAGGGTTATGGAGCACTGGAACAGGCTGCCCAGAGAGGTTGTAGAGTTTCCTTCTCTGGAAACATTCAAGACTTACCTGGATGCCTTTCTGTGTGACCTGCCCTAGATTCCATGGTGGTGCTGCTCTCGATATCCAGAGGCCCCTTCCAACTCCTAACATTGTGTGATTCTATAAATCGGTCGTGTTGTGACCCTGGGTTTTCTATATAGTAGTCACAAAGCAGAAAATTATAATGTATTTCTTATCCAACTGTCTGCCTTATAGAAAATGAGTTTGTCTGTAATTGGGCATGAAGTATTTTAAATTGGGCCATCAAACAGGACTGCATCTGTTGTTCTCCTTATTACTATTCATTACACAGCACAGCTACTGATGTTGTGTTTTCATTAATTTTTCGATTAACTTTTCCCCATCGATGTGATTAAAGATTCATTAGTAAAACAACTGCCACCATCCCTGAAACCTAAGATCAGATCAAAACTATCGTGCATATAACATTAGGGAAAAACTGATTCTGCCTCATAAAAATGAGATCTCTGAAAACAGATATGTTAGTAAAGGATTAGCTGCTCAAATGGTCAAGTCAAACATAACATAATCTGAACTAACTTCACACCTTCTCCTCATTTCACTTCTTCCATCTGTGATTTCATAACCCTTTAGATGGGAGTTTAACTTGGTACCAATTATACTGTACCAATTATTTATTTATTTGGCCATGTAATCGGCAGACATTTTTGACGTGGCTAATGTTTTATATGCTGTGTATTTAATGCAGCTGAAGGATTCTTTTTTTAATTCCTCTTATTATGGTCTTTTAAGAAATATGTGTACTCTCCTGCTTCTCATCTCTTTCTCACGGTTCAAACCCTCCCCCCCCCATTTCTAGCAGCTTGTAAGGAAAAAGAAAATTATGGAAATAGAAGTTAGAATGGACCTAGACATGGTGTGCTCAGGTGGATTTAGCAAGTGTAAGTTTTAGCAACCTATTGGTGGCTGCAGTTTAATCAGTATTTTGTTAAATAGAAACACAATATAAGCATTTTTTTCTTCTTCCCCACAAACTGCTAGTGGAAGAACTAAAGAAACTGCTGTTCATAGAGGAATTTGGGCAGAGATGCTAAAGACACTTGGTCCAAAGGTTGCTGGCAGTGCTCTACCAGTTTGTTGTTGTTTTTTCCAAACTGTGAATGTGTTAATTAAGTTAGTTATTTCACTCTGTACAGAACATGGGGTGTGTATGTGGGCTGTATTTCCCTCTAAGAGCTATGAGAATGCACTAGTATTTACCATTCACTTCACCAGAAAGCATGTCAGAAATGAGGCCATCCACATGATGCATGAACCTGAAACAGCAATGCAGTTGGGAGCAGAAAGTTTGTGTTTGGGCCATGGCTGCATAAAAAAGCTAAAAGGAAGAAACTGCCTCATGGTTATACAAAATCAATGAAATAGTTCATCTACGTGTTGTGTAGCACCCATGTCTTAGCTTTGAACTTTCCTTCTCACAGATACTTCTATGGTATGTCCTTGATGTCTCTGAAACATCTGTGAATGGTGACTTCAGTCTGTGTAGGGACTGCACTTCCAAGGAGTGGGGACCTCTAGCTCCTGTGCTCAGTAACAGCCCATTTCAAACAGTATTTTAATATATTGACATTGTGGTTCTAGAGAATAATATATTTATTTTACTGCAGGGCAAAATTGACAAAACTTAGCTCTATAGGCAGAAATAAGTGAGACAAAAGTAGGATTTATAGCAACATCCTGCAAGTTATCTTTAGCTTCACCTGTCTAAAAGGTTTTGTGGCTGGGATCTGTATATCTTAAAAGAACTTCAGATATTGTTTCAGATACTGTTTTTTATCCTGGGCTTGGGAAGAAGTTTCTGCAGTTTTCTCCTTGTGAGGTCTTCAGCTTTTGGAGCTTGTAATTCATAGAGACAATATCTAATTAAGGCATCAGGAGGAGGTAAGGGAGGGAACTTCTTGTTTCTTGCACTTTTTGTCCCTAGGTGTGCCTGTTGTCCCTGTTTAATTTTGAAAGAAGAAAAATGTTGTTGTCCTCTGGACATGGCTGTACAGGGCCACCTTCTGGTCAGGCAATAAATCTCTTTACTGTGTGTTAATGCAGCTTGTGACTGGCTGGCCAGTAACTTGGCAGTAAACACTGTTCTATACAGATAAATAAATGAGACCAGTGCATGCTCTGTGTTCCTCTCTCTTAACGGAGGATACCCGTGATGGTGATCCAATAGCTTTGAGGTGACAATTTCCACATGGAAAAATTCTTTAGGGTAGGCAGTCTTCAGCGGTTAAGCAGTTCTGACCTTTCAGATGTAGACCTGTCTGGATATCAAATAAACCAAGCCATACCAAAGAACCACAGCACCAGTGAAAACTTTTGAGTCTTGGATATTTGTAGGGCTGTTGGAACCAATAGTTTTAAACCAATGTTGACTGAGATAATATTCTGTTAACTTTGTTGTATATTTTAAATATGCTATTCTTGTCTCAAGATCCTATTCATATATACGTTGAGGGTGTTTGTAGCAAACAATGGACATGTGAGCAATCCAGCTTTCACTGAGAACACCTGGGCCTCACTGACCAAGGACTTTCTCATGGGACCCAGCTGATAAAAGTGAATAGCAAAGTAAATGACCGGATGTGCTGAAGAAGGAAGTGGGGTGGAGAGTTCTGACTGAGCATGTGTGTGCCCAAGGCTAGGAATCAATCACTGTTTAGATCGTGGCAGGCTTTAGAACAACTGACCAATCATAAGTGTAGTTCTGGACACGTAGACACAGGAAGAGAGTATGTAAGTGCCTGTTTTTTCTAATAAAGTGAAGTTTTGCTTTATCAATCATATTGATAGCTTGCATTCTTCCCTCGCCGATCGCCCCCGCGACAATATATATACTTTTAGCAAGGTTCAGGGTTGCATTTTTATAAACACATTTTTCATTCCAGTTTTTTGAGAAAAGCATAACATACTGGGACTACTCAAGTGAAATTTATTTGGTCTACTTTAGACAGTTAAGCACAGAAGACTTGGAGGAAAGATAAATAGTTTTATCTGATTTTACACTATACTGCTAACGGTGAAGAATTGTCTGGTGTCACAGCTTAACGAGCAATTAAAAGAATGACAGTAAGGCTCTCTATCCCCTTCCCTTCTCACCCAGGTAGGGAAACAAGAGAGAGAATAAGGAGAGAGAAAACTGAACTAGATAGCTTTAACTAAATGCTAATGAGAAAAGAAAATATTTACAAGTATATAGATATAAGTGCAGGAACGTACAAAATGCCTGTTGCCTCCCCCCGCTCCCACAGCACTTCCCCTGAGTTGTGGAGAGTCCCAAAAAGATCCTGGTCTCCATTTCTGGAGACAATGGCAGAGCAGGCAGGAGCTGAGGTTAGAGATATAAGGATCAGGACCTCGCTGGCCTAGGGATCAATGGTGGTGGATAGACTTAGTCCTCCCTGGGTGTCAGCTACATGTGGAAAAAGAAACAAGAGGAAGGGACTTGACTTTTGTGATCCCTGAATTTGTACCAAGAGGGATGTGTATGGGATAGAATACTCCGGCCAATTTTGCCATCTGTCTAGTCTGCTCCTCCCTACAAGAAAGGTTGTCGATCTGCTCTTTTAGTGTTCCACACAACAGATCCAAAAAGCAGAGTAAAGTAGCTTTGGTATCTCAGCAGTAAATATAAACATCTGGGCATTACCAGTCTATTAGCTGGAAAGTTTGCTTTTAATTTCAGCAAGCGTGCAGCTTAGAAAAGAGTCCACTGAAGAGAGAGGCGGGGGAAAAACCCACAAACTAAAAAAAGCAAAATCCAAACAAACCAGTAAAAAGAAAATTGGCTTTGTCCTGTCTCAAACCAGGACATTTGGAAACTTCTTCATTTCATCATAATTGAGTACAGGAGGAAAGGCTATGTGGATTAGCTCTGGCCAATTGGAATTTCTAGACAAGTTTCTTTATATATGTATCTTCCAGGTTTTAGTTGATCTGATGTCTGTGGGTACATTTGGTACGCAAACAGAATACTTTAAAGAGATATACTATTAAATGGAAAGGACAGCAGTTTAAGAGAGAATTGAAGAGATGTGATGCAAATAAAATTATTTACAACTCTGAGGAAACATCTAACAGTTGGATGGTGAAAAGTAAAATCACAAATTTTAGGAGAAAATACTGCAGTAGACAGATTTGTTCCCCTGCAGGAAAATCAGTAGGAGTTACCTGTATTGCCCTTCAGAGATGATGACTTTTTAGTCATTCTCAATCTTTGAGGAAAAATGCACTATCTGAAAATCACATGTCCAACTCTGACCCTTTTAAAAAGACTACTTGCCAGAAATGATGTGCTGTCTAGACTCTGGATAATCCATTTAAGTCTCATGCTGCTCATATTCTAACAATGTAAATGTCGTGTGATACAAGATGGCTGCATTAGAGTCAAATGCACAGCAGCGCAGGGAAGGAGTCCTTGTGGAGCAAAGAGGCAAGGAGGGCAATCCAGTCAGTTCTGAGAGGCATGTTGTTGAGGGGTGCAATGTATGGTGAAGCTTGGGAGTTCACACTGACTAGAAATGACCTTAAAGGATTCTGGGAGTCAGTAGCCAATTGTTGATGTGCGTAAATTTGCTTGGATTGATTTCTCTATGTGGAGTTGCAAATGGGAAAATAAAAATAAAAAATGCTGCTACCTGACTTATTGCAGTGTTTTAACAGATAGTGAAAGACAACCTGGAAAATGCTGCATCTTTTGTGTCCATAAACTCACCTCCACTCCCCCCTGCTTATCCACACCCTTTCTTAGGGTTTTAGCAATCAATATCTAAACAATTACGTGACATACGTACAGCGTAAATTATCTATTTTACAGCATATAAATTGAAGCACAAAAGGGCTTGTGGATTAGCAAAAATTATTTTTGAAATTTCATCAATTGAAAGCAAATTGGTTAAATGGTTTATCCAACTCATTAAGTGAACTGACCCATGATGGTTAATGCAGAGTTTCTGAAAGTGCCAGCGTAATGTAGGAGGGACAGTAGTATTGGAGTCTGTCCTGGTTTGAGCCAGGATTAAGCCAGTTTTCCTTTTACTGATTTTTTTTTTTTT
>NW_009952803.1:296205-315421 GCF_000747805.2 Chaetura pelagica
TGGGTTCACTGGTGGTCTGTGTATTTTAGGCTCATGTAGTCCTTGCAGCACTTCCTTGGAAATGAACTCTAAATGGTCAGCAGTGAGTTATTGCAAGAGGGGTTCAGAACCAAGTCAGCAGAACCTTTGCTCTGTGCAGTAAGCATAAGAAATGTTGCAATGAGTCCCACTTTTCAGTAAGGTACTAAGCAGAATCAAAGCTGTTGACATAGTGTACTGGTGAATATGTTAATTCTTATGACATAGAAAAACTAGTTAACTGATTGCAAATCTTATTGCAAAGTTTGGTAATTGCTATGGCTGGAGGTGTTTAGAAAGTGTCCTGAAGTGTTGTGAAGGACTAGTTAAGTACTCTGTATTTAAATGGACAAAAAAGACAGGGAACTTGCTTTTTCTACATTGTTTTCCTTGGTAAAAAAAACCATCTTGTTGCCTACTGTAAAGGAAATAAGTGGTTAAGGTATCCTAGAGGCTGTGCAGGAGTTGCCTTGTATGATGAGGTGTCAGCTGAAGGTTAAGGCAATATTTCTGCATTACAATTCATTAGATAGTGTTTAGTAAGAGGATGATGCTTGAAGAAATTCCTCTAGCTGGGAAAGGTCAGTTGGTAGGAGTGATATAGGGGATACATTTGGTTGTATATGTTTGTGAGGAGAAACTACACAATGGGAAATTGTCAGAGAAGGGGAACTAGAACTACAGCACTAAAGAAATGGGAGAGCCAGACTCTGGCAACTGCTACAGGCTTGTTCTCAGACAGTCTCAAGGGTGCTATGAAAATCACTGTTCAGCCCTGGGGGTTCAAGGCAATCTTTCCTGACAGACAAGTACAAACCTGAAAATAGCAAATATTCTGGGAAATGGTGTTTTAGGCCCTCAGACAATTGATCCACTTGGCTCAGGGTAGAAATGTGGCTGCTGTGAGAAGATCCCTTTGAATGGATGCCCTCTTGACTTGGTGCTTCTAAGCTGTAGCACGAGAGCTAAATTGTACTACCAATGAAGAGACACAGTGAGATGCTGCAAGATAGTGCCAGCTGGGCTTCATGCTCTGAGAGGAGAAGCACTGTGGTTACACTTTCACCCTGAAACCTCAGCAAGGATGTGATATGTTAGGCCAGAGTAAATAGAACCAAGGCAGCTCCCTTCCTTGAAGAGGATTCAATATGACTGCCAGTGCTAGGTGCCATGATTGATGTCCAAGTCCTACCACAGAAAAGCCACTTACAGGTGATGATGGGGAAGGCTTTGTGCAGTCTGTCACTGCTGCCTTTGAGTGCCCAGTTCCTGCTTGACCTTGTGGAGACATGTGGTCCAGTGTAGTACAGGTTTTTGTTCATCTGCTTTAGGCAGTGCACTGCACTGCAAGCTTGGAGGGTGGGATGCCGAGTAGTTTTTTTTTTCAAGTGGTTCTCCATGAGAAGCACATTCTTGCTGCATAAGAAAAATATAGTAAATACTTCATAAATTGAAAGCTGTAACTTTCCACTTAAAGAAGATCTGAATGAGAGCTGAGTTCTGAGAAACCCTTTTCCTTCTTTAAGATTTGTTTTTAATTTTTTTGTTTGTTTGTTTGTTTAAGCCACAAAGAAGCAAGGGAACAGGCTAAATTACCCATAGCTGTTTCCTTTTTTTTTTTTCTTTTAGGAAGATGCAAGATCAGAGATCTGATCAGTATTCCTTTTTTCGCCTTATTATCAACACTTTTATTATCAACATATTTGGTTTGTATTGACTACAATTATGTTAGGATTTCCCACTGCACTCCAGAAAAAAAATGAGCAGTCTGCTGCAAGCTCAGGAAGGCCGAGTTCTTTCTTGCAATATTGACTGCAACCCCAAGCTCTTCTCATATCTCCCTACTATGAAGAAAGCCTGGAGTTGTCTGGTTACTTCCGTGTTTTCCTATGAAATCAAAGGCAGTAACTGTTCTCTGTTTAAAGGGGCAACTTTCTTCATACAGTTTTGTTTACTTTTTCAAAGATTGGGTCTCGTTTCTCTTCACCCTGATACATCAAGGTAGTCCCTGCAGCTCAGCAAGCAACTAACAAAGGGGAAAAGGGGCTGCCTCTTTCCTGGCTGTAATTGTCTGCAAAGTGGTGTATGTCACTTCCAATTCCACACCAGCTGAAACTCTCTGGTGTTTTTTCTCTTGCCGTTATTCCCAGGGAGGGAATCCTTGTTCCCACATACTTACCTCTTGATTGGTAGTGCAAGAGGTTGGCTTCTTTCTTGCTGGTGAGCAGATGAGGGTAAGAATGCAATCATTACTAAACAAGGCTGAACACCTTCCCAGCCAGGCCTTTTGGTGTACTACTTTCCTCCACATGTTAAGACTTGACCACATTAACTGTTTTGTTTTTGTTGTCTTTTTTAACCTGGTGACTGGTTTATTGACATTACAATCAAATAATCACCAGGAAACTTGGGGTAGTATACTTCAGCAGAAACAGTATTTAATATGTCAGGTTTCATTAAGCAAGACTGATTATGGAGTTAAATACTTGAGTCAGGCATTCTGTGTAGCACTGAGGCCAGTGTGATTTTGCAGAAAATGTGTTAGTGCCTCAATGAGTGGATTTAAACAGTTAAAGTGAATGTAAAAATTCAGGAAAAGCCTCATGCTGCCAAAGAGGAAGAAAAGAACAATTCAACTTGGGAGGCAAAAAGGGCTTCCTGCGAGCAAAGCTCCTTGGCCACCTATAAAGTAAAGCTCAGGCTGTGTACAGACTGGATGCTGGTTCTGTGTACAGGCTGGAATTTAATGCACAATGTGAAATTCCTACCCAGAGCAGTGCCCAAGGAGACATATAAAACACATGGGAGCAAGCAACGACAGCATTCTTGGAAATACAATAAAATAAAAAGTTTACTGGGATGACATCCAATAAAACTAACAAAGTCAGCCACACAGCTTAGCTAAATTAGGCTCTAGCTCTGAACCAACGTTTGGAGGAGTGTCTCAGTTTCCACTTGTGATAGTGGAATCTAGGGAGGCTGGGCAGTCAAATAGTGATTTTTACTATTATTATTCATTATTTTGTGTGTGTAAATTTTTTTCCTGTCTCTCATTCTGATGAGCTACAAGAATGTAAAACTGGGATTAACTCATCACAAAAAAAAAACCTCTGAAGGATGTTACCACTTTGAGCACACTTAATAAACTACAACAACAAATCAAACAAAACAAAAGAAAGACAATGTCTGGACCCAACTATGAAATAAAACTAATACTTCTTCTCTGGTAGGCTTTATGCTTATTGGATTTCTGCATCTCCATGGGAGCACACTGAGGTTCAGATGTGGATTTATGTGTTCTTCTTATGAATAGAGGCTCCTCTACTATGACTCCTTATGTTGCATCTGCTATGGGATAAATGACATCAAAAGGCAGATCTACAGCCATTGAATGGTCAGGAGCTTTGAATGGTCAGATCCAAGAGATCTAACTAGCCTGTCCTTGCTAGTCACTGGATCATACTCTGTGCCAGAGCAAACCAAAACTTTTTTCTAATTTTTCTCAGAATGGTGGTATGTTTTATGTTTTAAAGCATTGAAGAAAAGCCTGATATACCCAAATTCTGTACCATCACTTTTGAGTTCATAGATAATTAAGATGTAGGAAGATGGTAATCAGTTTCTCCTACTAAAGCAAAATCCTTTATTTGAAGATAACCAAAGAGGGCCAGGGTACAGCATTTTACTAAAAACAGGAATGAGTATCATCTTTCTGAGATCCTGATGATGAAAAAAACAGGCTCCCACTTCTAGGATGGACAGTAGGATAGTGTTTCTGTGTACAGTAATCAATGCTGAACTGGCATTCTTTGCAGCTTGACTTGTGGGAATCCCATGACTGCTGCAACAACAATTCAGCTATTGAACTGGTCTCCTAGGTAATCATCTTCTTCCTTATATCATGTGCTGGGTTTCTTTTTAATTAGAAAAAAAATGCTGTTTCTTGCAAGCAAGCAGCTTCTGTCATTAGTATCGTGTGTCTGTCTTTGGGCATTTGGTCCCAGATTAATTTAGAAGCTGAAGCAGGAGCAGTCTCATGAGCAAATTGAGGTTTTTCCCTTGTCACCATGGAAGATCAGTGCTGCTCTAAAACACTTTCTGGAAGGTCCCACTATGAAATGGTCTTTAATACCAGTGATTTCTAATGGGATGCTGAAATATGACAGTGAGAATGTGTGCTATGAGTTCCAAAAGTCTAATGACAGTCTAACATTTATCTTTTGTGTTGCTAATCTCTTCTGCTGCCAGGAGATTAGTTTTCAATATGTTGAAATAAAACTTCATTCACCCATTCAAGTCCCAACACTATACAATTGGCATGTAGGTTCTGCTTGCTCTTTTTTGTCTCTGGGTACCTTAAGATGAACCTTACTATCTCTTATACTTTCTGTGCTGTTTTTCTGCCACCTTTGGTCCCCAGCAGTCTCCTTCTTGTAACAAATTGTTATGGATCCACCTCAGCTTGTCACCTCCCAGTTTCCAGTTTGTTTTGATGTTTCCTGTTTACACCTGCCTCTCTTTCTGTATTGTCCTTCCTATGGCAAAATCTACCCCACCTTCCAGCCCTTGTCTCATGCTGAGCACCAGCAGATACCCCCTGAGGAGCACATTTTGCCCAGAACCCACTGTGTTTACAAATATTGCATCATTGTGTTTGAGAAATGTGCTCTTTTGCTCCCTACTCATCTGATCATGCTTGTCCCTTCTTGCCTCTCAGAGAATTCAAGTGAAAAGAGGTTAAGCTGCAGACACAGTGGAACTACAGCCTGTCTTGCAGAACATTGGCTGTGCAAACCTGTGTTGTGCCATGATTAAAATGACAGTACTACTTGGTTGAGGAGACCAACAATAATGTGCTTCGTATGCAGCTCATTCTTTGTCATGTTCTTAATTTAGATTTTCCTGCAATACTGTCTTCATGTGTTCAGTTGCATTGGTATCACTTAGCATAGATTAATGACACTGCATCTCTGAATAATTTTATTATTCAGACTACTATTTTCATGATAATTAATTATGTTATTTCTGCACCATTATGTGTAATCATCCTTCAGTACAATCGAGATGCAGTGTATTGGTACTTGAAAGATGTCCTGCCAGTTTCTACAACTTGAACTGTATTTTATTTCCATGGTTTTAGGTCTTAAACATTCTTTGATTTATATAGCTCATCTGGTGGTACATTTTTAAGTCCCCAAGTGATTGCCTAGGAACTCTCTGTCAGAAAAAATACAGATTATGAAACATTTAAAACACTGTCCATGCTTCTGCAGTGTATTTCCATCAACTCAGTGGTGAAGAAATGCAGTTATGCCCAGAAATGGCTTTTGGAATCATTCACTACATATATTTGAAATCACATACTAGAGCTGGTGTGCAAGGATAAGTGTTTCAGGCCCCATGAAGCCCATTCAATTATCCAATTGAAAAATCTTGGGGGATCATCTAGATTTAAAAAAAAAAAACAAAACAGAATTAACCACATACTTTTGGCTCAAGTGTGACCTTGTTCTTCAATTTAGATATTCTATACTTTGCTTGCTATTTGTGGCAGCTGGAACTCAAGTGAAACATCATTTATCTGGGACATTATGTCATGCAAGACCCCTCTTCTGCTGTGAACCACATTCTGTTCATGGTCTGCATTTGTAACAAAAGGCCATTATTCTGCATTTACATTGGTATGAAGCAATTGAATTAATCTATGGACACATACAATCATATAAGATTTGCAGACATACTGGTCTGTAACAAAAAGAATGTTATTTTTACAGAGGGCAGAGGGAGACTAGTAAATAAATTACCCTGCTGCTGAAATAACTGTCTTGATTTGTTTTGTGGTTGTTTAGTGTCCTTCAGAACTATATCATTTGAACAATATTGCTAGTAAGAAATCAATATGCCCAGACAATTGCCAAAATAGGGCAGTCCCATAAGATTTGTTATGTTGGTAGTCATAATGAAACACTGTCTGTAGAGGTAATAAAACAATGTCACGGCTAATTATGTTTCACTGCAATTTCAGTTGATAACACCACCTCAATAGGTTTTAGACTTCAAAATAAGTAAAGTAATTTGGGCAAAGGAGATGAAGTCAACAGAATTTACTAGGTTATGAGGTCGTACATTATTTTTTTGGTAAGCTCTATTGTCACATGGAGTATCAGCCAATGTAGAAGGGAATTCCTTAGTTGAATGTAAATGCTCTTGTTCAGCTTGATAAAATTTTTATTTAAGAAGGTCAACCAGATATATTATTGGCTCAACTGTCAAGCTTCCACAAATGCAGCCCTACCTGTGATCCTAGACTGTGTACTAATAAGAAGGAGATGATCTTTTATTCTGGATGTTTGCAGTATAACTTTAAGTACTAGGCTTCTTTTCACAACCAGAGCAAATATGGTAGTCTTAGGTACTGGGGCAAAGATCTGGGATACAAGTTAGGAACTGCCTCTTAGCTGCCTGTTCTTTTCTAGCTGGGGTTTTCAAGGAGCTTTTCCTCAGAACTTTGCATTTGCAGCATCAAACTTCCCTGCAAATTTGCAGCTTTTTAGGATGTGCATCCTAATTCCTGATGCTTTCAAACTCACCTGAACTTGCAGGAGTAGTGTACTTGGATGCTGTTTCTAGCAGCCTCCTTATCTCTGAGGAAGAATCAGGCAGCTTCACTCAAACATGTAGCTCTTGAGAACGCTGCAAGTTCTTTTTATTAAAGCAAATGTACAGAGCTGGAAATAAAGATACAAAAGAAACAATATTTTTTAAAAAAAAACAAAACCACACAGACACCCCCACAACTCAACACATAAAATTTCTTCGTTTTCTATGATGCCTTAATATTCTATGACAAGATGTAACAGTCTTGGTTGTACCAGCATCTTAACTTTCTCACTTGGCATTCTGAAGAAATTAGCCTGTTAAGCAAGACTTGGTTCTTTTAGCCACCATCTTTCTGACATATCCTGTGGTCAACCATAAACTAACTGAATATACAGCACCCCTAGCTAAGCAGATCAGCAAACTTCTGAACTGCATACTTCTTTTTCAAGATAGCTCTCTTTCTTTCTTTGTTTGTTTCCTGGTGCTTTAATTCAAAAAAAGTATAGTTTTGTTGACTTTTATAAACTGTTGATGATGACACTTCTTTTTCTCCTTTTTCCAGTATGACTTCTTTCTTTCCTCTGGTGAGTCTTGGTTTGTCTCTGGATATGTTATAGGATTTTTAAAAAGGATTGCTTGATTTAAATGATTAGTGAAAACTTTCCAGAAGCTTATAATCACCTCAGGAAATGAGCTGATGCATCTGGTATACACAGTGCAGTGCATAGATGTTTGTCTTTGAACATGTAACTCATTTTGTGATGTATTTTCCTAGCACCTAGATACGGTTAGTCTAGTCTTCAGGGAGAATTGCTCTCCTTCCCAAGGCTGAAGGAGGTGCAAAGTCAAATGAATGTCTTTCAGAAGTTATTTGTTCTAGTGCTGCAGAAACCTGGTGCTTTATGCCTAAGTTGTACATCAGTGCAATGATTAAAACATTTGTCATCACCTGGTGTCCTGGTTTGAGACAGGATTAAGCCAATTTTCTTTTTACTGATTTTTATTTTCCTTCAGCAGGCTTTCTTTTAACTAGTCACAGTGTGTTCTGACTAAAGCTGATAAGAGCAGGATGTTTTTCTAACTGCTGGGTCTTCAAGGCCGCACCTTCACTCTGCGGGCTCAGACACTACAGGGAGATCTGTGACCCCCCTGTAGGAGGCTGAGTTAGACAGACAGCAGAATTGGCCAGAGATACTCCATTCCATATATCTGCTTAAGCCCAGAGGAAAGTCAGAGATCACAGAAGACAACTTCCTTCCTTCTTCTTCCCTTCTATTCTGTCCATGGCCGGTGTCTGGGGAGGACTCTGTCCATCCATCACCATCAACCCTTAGGCTCGAGCTCTCCTGACTCTCATCACTCTGTGCTTTCTCCAGCAGCAGCTCAGGGATTTTTCAGGACTGTTCACAGCTAAAGAGATTGCTGTGGGAGTTGATGGGGGGAGTCGAGAGGCTTTTGCACATACCTGAAAACATTTGTATATAATTATATATATTTTCTTTTATCGTTACTGTTTAATGCTGTGTAGTTTAGTTTTCAATCCAGCCAAGTCTCTTTTTCTCTCCTTCCCTACCTGGGTGGGAGGGGGAGGGGATCGAGGCCATTGTTGTCGAACCTGAGTCAAATGGTGACACCTGACAAGGTGTGCTGCTCCAACCATTTGATCATATCTACTTATCCTTCTAGCTGCACCTCTACTGATCTTCAGGAGAGAAAGTTACATTTTCTTCACACAGCAGCCTGATTCTTTAAAATTTACATCACATTCCTGGGTAGTCAGCTTTGAAATGGAGGAGGTGGAAGAGGCGAGCATATTATCCCCTTAACCTTCTGTGCGCTTCTATAATCTATGACGATCGCAATATATTATAGCAGTCTCTGCAACAGTTTTACTACAGAAATACTGTTAAAATAGACGTTATATTCACAGCTGTGAGCTCATTTAAAAAAAAATAATAATCTGAAAGCATTAAGCAAACTGTACACTTCAACAGATTTAGTGAACTTTTAATTTTGTACTGCAAATGGTTATTACAAGGTTTCATCCTAAATGCGAGATTAAGGGAATCTGCAGTGAATTACTTAATGTCAAGACTACATAAATCAATAGAATGCTGCAGCACTTAAATAACTGCACTTAGTTGTGTTCTTGTTTTGTTCTTCTAGCCAGACTGTGCTGTGGTTTCCCAGGGAATGTATCCAAATGTTCATGGAGTACCCTCAATTTCCTTTTTCCAGGGATCTCAGATATTCATTCTTATTCCTATGCTTTTTCAGATGTTCAGCATTATGTATCCCCTTGATTGACTGATTTTTTTTTGGGGGGGTCCTGTTTTCTAAGCAGAACAGCAAGAAAGGTAAAGGTTTAATTCAAATAAGAAATACCTTACTCTGCTTCCAGTGTCTGAAGTTCCAGTATGATTCCTTTGAACGTGCTCTTACATGTATCTGTCTGTCAGGGAAGTCTGGTTGGTGGGATGGTATCTTGGCTCTTTTTTGAGCATTGTGAGTTCATTTTCAGCACAACACAGAAATAGGCGTGATTTGAAATCTACAAATACAAGGAACGAGAACGCAAAGGAGGATGAACTAATTACAAGCACCAGGGAAATGCTATTAAAAAAAACTTGTGGGGTGTATATCAGAGATAGCTTCCCGTCAGAAAGAGATGCGGATATAAAATAGGGATGTGGTAAAAAACCAACAATAACGGGATGTCTAGATACAAAACCATTATCAAAGCCTTGCCTGGGATAATGCTGCACTGATCTGGCTGGATGACTTGTCAAGATACCTACAGAGTCAGACATTTCTAACCTTCATTTAAGAGATTTTTTTACTCTGTTAGTAGTAAAAGCAACAGGGGTGCCTGCAGCTATGTCTTTCACGTGAGTGAGTGTGGCTTACTCTGGATGATAGGCACTGGGGAGGGAGAGTTAAATTCAGGGTCCAACATAACATTGGCAATTGCAAAGTCCAAATGTTTGCATGACAGTCCCCTGCCCTCTCTGTTCTGTTGATACCACAGTTTCCGTGGTCATACTGTGAGGAAACTGGACTATTTCTGGAGAAGGTAGAAATAAAAACTGTATCTTGTCTGCATCACTTTGGCTGTCCAGTTACTACAGCAGTGACAGACAACTGTAGGGCAAGAACTTCCCCCAGCAAGGTAAGAGAAGCAGTAGAGAAAGACGGAAATCATGGAAATTGAAATTGTTTTATCACTAAAGGCAGCCACACACTAAGGAGTGGAAAAATTGGATCAGAGGGGAGAGAAACGAGGCATTTAGAGCAGGTGAAGTGGATGGATGTTGGAAAGTATTTTTATTTTTTTTATAAAGGAATTTGAGGACACCACAGTGAGTAAACATGTATGGATAGAAGAATGTCCATAGACCTAGCAGAATGCTTTTTAGAGCTGAAATGGAACAGAAAAATCAAATTATGGAAGGGATTTTTGAAGTGTTTAGATATGTGTAATTGCACTGGTACATAAATTCCAGGTACTACTATCTATAAACATGGAAATGTTAAAAGTACTTTTTCCTCTAACTAGTGCCTGTGTTTCCAAAGGCCAGATCTGAGAGTAGATTCTGAATCACTTCTTCCCTTCTGATAAGCTCTTTGAGACTATCCTTTGTTTTGCTTCAAGTCTTAGCATTAAATCCCATTCTTAGCCCGAAATAATAATTTGATATGATAACCTGTGAAGTTCTGACTTCTGGCTTTAAGGTTTTCGTACCCAGCTATTATATGAAATGCATTTTCCTATACATCAAATTTATCAACACTTCTAGGAAATTTTGCTAAGTCTAATGTTTGTGACAACTTACTGGAGGAAAAAATACTGTCTAGAACTTCCCTTTCCGTGTATTTGGTATCTCTCCCTGGTGAATTTCATCCCTTGGAATGTCAATGGATAGAGTATCATAACTAGCCAGGCAAAAGAGAGATTACATTAAAGCATCCATGATACACTGGCTGTGTTGGCATGAGTGCTGTAATCAGGAAACCAAATCAGTCTGCGGTGACCTCTTGCTCATTCTGAAAATCTTATTGTAAACGCAATAGCAGAAACACCTAATAGGTTGGAATATGCTCCCATAAACCAGTGGTTGAATAACTTTGAATTCTACTATCTTCAGATCGGAAGCATGTGCATTATCCAGACAAAAAAACCACAACAAACAAACAAAAACCACACAAAAAACCAAACAAAAATAAAACAAACAAACCAAACACCACACACAAAAAGAAAAAGTTATTCAATTAAAGGTTCTATGAATTTGTTATTTTAGTAATACACATGTCAGCTGTGGCTTCAGCACTAACATGGCTGCTGTCATCAGGAGGAGGTCTAGTATCCTTTAGTGCTCCGGCTCATGGAGGTTTCTTAATGCTGCAAGATTCATAAACTTTCAGATCTCCAAAGGTGCCAAACCTTCTTGAAGTAATGCCTGGTTCCTCCTGTATCTCCAAAAATAATAAAAGGAATGTGTGGGACAAGCTTGAAAATCTGACTATAACATGATAATTACAACAAT
This sequence comes from Chaetura pelagica, assembly GCF_000747805.2. Taxonomy (NCBI): domain Eukaryota; kingdom Metazoa; phylum Chordata; class Aves; order Apodiformes; family Apodidae; genus Chaetura; species Chaetura pelagica. The sequence continues at coordinate 307,368 of NW_009952803.1, forward strand.
AAGGTGGAGGGAAGTTAACTCAGGGCAGTTGTATGGTGAAACAACACAGGATGAACTTGGCCATCTTTACTTTTTTGTGTGCCTTACTACCCTCTGAGGAGCCAAACAACTCTCACACAAACAACTTGTGTCCAAAGGAAGTCTGCTAGCCCTTCCAACAGCTCCACAGGCTGAACACACATCCCAAATAATATGACTCTCTGGAGAACGGCTCTTTGCCTCATAGAAAACAATGCTAGAAAAGGTGCCAAGACATCTTTTCATCTAGCGTTACATTGGAGATGAGGGAAGGACAATGCATTGGTTTTCAAATGGGTGACCTCAATCTTGGGTAAATCATGGCATCCTTTTCCCTGTTTCTGTATGTACAAGATTTCCTTATTTTTCCTCTTTTTCTCCTGTGGGCATCCTTTTCCTTCCTCCTGTCAGTACAATTTCATTTCAGTGTACTCCTTCACATTTCTGGTACTAGCAACTTCCAGTGTGCTTTCTAGGTTTCAAATAATTTTGAGATAGTGTCTGTTTTACAAGAGTACTGAGAAGCCTGAGTACTTCAGGTACTGGGAACTTTGGGAAGTTTGGATATTTTCTTCGTTCTTGTCTGAGGGGCTGGGCTCTGCCCTGTGTTGGGGCCATTGGGACCGGTTGGAACTGGCCATGTCCTGTGTGGGGCAGCCCTGGCTTCTGCTCACAGAGGCCCCTGCAGCCCATGGTGCCAGCACCCCACCATTGATATGCAATACAGAGCTCTTAACAAAGAAAGAAAAGAGGGAGGGTGGGGAGAAAAAAAGGCCTCTTGCCATTTTTATAGATGTGTAACCTTGTCACTGTATAATACCATGTATGAGATACAAAATAATCATCAAGGCAAGTGTATCCAGCTGAGGTAAAAAGCCTGCTACTATATCTTCCTTGCAGTCTTTTTCTCACTTCTTGTTTGGTTCTTCATCTCTGCTTCACACTCTGGCAGTGCTGCTGAATGGTAGTGATACAACTGGCCAGATAAAAGGAGGAGTACCTGAACCACCTCCTCTTTTTTATTTGTGGAGTGTTGGTTTTTACGTGACATGCCTCACAACTTTGACTTCTTAACTTGAAAAAGTCATTGTTGTGACAGTGGTTGTAGGTTATTTGTACTTTGTTTGGTAGCATTGAATATTATTTTTAATCTTAACAAAAGTTTCTCAAATCACATAGAAGAGTTCCTGTGGCATGCAGCATAGAAAATCAATGTAAACATGGGTTGTAATATACTATTAAGGCAACTTAGTTTTAGTAAAATGGATTTTCCAAGCACATAGATAATTCCATATTTAACACTAAACTGAAAAGGTTTAAGGCATAAATATTTAAAAAATAAAAAAAAATTAAAAAAAATTAAAAAAAATTAAAAAATCAGCATAGTGAACTTTAAATCCAGTGAGGCTAAAAGATCATTTGACCTAGTGACACAGTCTATATTTGACAGCAAGGCTGGTCTGGGCTGTTTAGCTATCTGCTCACCCCCAGCAGCTGAGGAAAACACAGGGCTGAGCAGCCCCTTAATTAGCCTGACTACACAGCTGGGTATTGTGCTATGACATGGCTGTGATTTGGGCTTGTCAGCTGAAATAGTTCCACAGAACTGTTGTTCTTTATGTGGGCTGAGCAATCAACTTGAATGGTGAACTGAGTGTCATTAATTATTTCATGTCATCACTGTTACGATAGAGAATTGTAGAGTAAATTTTAAGTTTGGCCTGATATGTTTTCGTGACAGTTTTGCAAGGTTGATTTAGGCCTGTAGCTGTTGTGAATAAAGCAGTGCTGGATTCTTGTTACCTCTCCTAGCAGGTCATTTTTGTCGAACAAAACAACTTTGACAGTGGAATCTTTGACCACAGAATACTTCTGAAAATCAGCTGTGGTTTTTCCTAGCAAAGGCATGATAGAAGCGGTCATTTTCTTTTGAAAAAAATATGAGCATAAAAGAGCTGCAGTAGCATTTGCTTCTTCAATAGACTGAATCCTAGTTTCTTAAGGAGACACAGGGAATACTCTGCCAATGTCAAGATATTACATTTTTATAATCTAGATGTAGTTGCTATGTTGCAGCAGATGCCCACAGTTAGAGTTCTGATTGATTCCATCTGACAGATGAAATACATTATTTTAATCTCAGAAGATTTTTTCCTCCTCAGGAGTTTAAAATCCAGTAATTGTCTTTGATTAGCCTAACCAGAATGAAGTACTTTGACTGGCCTCGCAATTACATTGTATCAATAGTGTGCAGACAGGTGGTAAGGCAATGCAGGATTAGCCATTGGTCACTCCATGTTTATAAAGCAATCGTAGGCTGCTTCTTGGTAGTGAAAGAGGCCTTGGTTTCCTTGATTTTTTTACTGCAACCATGTTGTGTTAACCTCCCCACCATGTAGAGGATCTTTCATCACGCCAGGCAGTGCTAACAAAAGCCTCTCTCTCCTTCTTCCCAGCTGTGAATAGATGAGGTCAACTCAGGTTCAGAGGTGTCTGTCATGGACTGCGGTAAATATGGTAGTTTCAACAACTGCTGCGTGTAGCACTGAGACCAGTGGTGTTAATGGGTTGGGCTTCACCAAAAACATGGCCACCAAATGTCACTTAGTTCTCTTTCTTGTACATAGCTGCAGGAATAAATCACCAGATGCAGACTGTGTACTACAGCCCTTGTCCAAGCAGAAGAATTTGGATAAATTAACTGGACACAGCAGTATTATGCTGTATCTCATTGGCACTCTTCTTAGGTGTATACAGTGGCAGATGTAGCTGAATTTTGCTCTGTGCAGCAATACCTACATTAAAAGAGTTAGTGGGCAGATGCTTACCTGGTATAAATTGATGTGGCTTCATTAACTTCAGGGAGACCATGCTGATTTAGAGCCACAGAGGAACCGGCTCTGTGAAGCAGTCAAATTTATAAATGACTGCATAATCTACTAGAAAGTCAAGTCAGGCCAACCTCTGTGCTATGACATTTCCTCTGAAACTCACTTTAATAAGGTAATATTTTCTTCCAGTTTCATAAATGCAAATCAGCTGAACTGCACTTCACATACTTTCTTGTTTAATTAGAAACTCGAAGTTCAACTATACTGCAACTGCAGGTGAAGGCGAATTATTCTAACAATTTTTCATTTTAATTATCTTGATTATCTTTTCCTTCTTTGCAATTTTATTGTATCTCATTTCAGAAATGTCCTTTAATTTAAGACAATAAATAAACTTTTATTTAGCAAGCTGGGGAAACTAGAGGATGTGATGCAAAGAAGATTCAACTCATTAAGCATTAATGTTACTAATATTCTTACACTAATTATTCATTAAGTTGATTGTCTTAGCAGAAAAGCAGGCTTGGCTTCTCTTGTGGATCATCACATTTTATTTGCATATGCTACAAAAAAAAGAAATAGCAAAGCTTACTAAAGCTAATGCTAAAATACTTCAGAGAACATAATGCACTTAATGAATGTCTTACACTAGATGTATTTAAGGGCTCCCATTTGGCTTTTAGCTGGGAAACTCCAGATATGTTCATTCACACACTTTTCAAGGAAGTGATATCTGTTTCTCCATAGTTTCTTTGATTCTAAAAAAACCCCAAACATCTACAAAGGGGGAAAAGTGACCAAAAATACATGAGATTTCCCCTTCCAGCCTCCTGCAAATCCTATCATAAACAATTTCTAATATTAGAAAAAAAAAAACAAAACTGGGGAATGTTAATGTGTTTACTAAGGATTTTGTTGCTAGGTGTTTTAGAGGGGCAGTAGTGTATCTCTTTTCCCAGGAAATCCATACATTTTAAATGTTCAAAGACAGGTGCAAGAATGAGGCACAGGAAAGAAGTTTAAACGTGATATCAGCCTGTTGATTAAATCCAGGAGGAAAGGAACGACTTGATCATGGAGCCTATAAAGTCTCCTGTTACTAAAATACCCGATACAGGATGCACGTGGAATTTGGATCTCTGCATCTAAACCTGTGCTCTTGTAAAACCTCTCTAAGCTACTGTAGTGGCTGGAGATGCCTGTTATTTCACAAATACTTTCCCTGTTTGGCTTCAAAGCTCTCCACAGGACCACAGACCAGAATTGTGTCTCTGTTGGCAAGAGAACACTGTCTAGCCTGTGTCTTGGCCTTATTTATCCTCAGTATCTTATCTCCTCTGTATCTGTGCCCCAGGGATGTAACTCATGGAATTACCCAGCACTGGGAACATGTGCTAAACATGGGCAGGTTTGTGTTAGTGTAGCCTGCAACTAGGTTGTGCAGCTGCCTGGGAAGTGCAGGGCTGAAGTTCAGTGTGATTTAATTTCCTAGGACAGTGCTGTAACTGCAAGGCTATCTTGAGAGGTTTCTGGTGATGGGTAGCATCCTTCACCCAGTTCCTGAAATTGTGTTACTCTGCAGGAAACAATTTAAGAATAGGGAGGCTAGGGAGTGAGAGAGCAAAATAGAATACAGGTCTCCACACATGTAACAGTGCTAGGAATATTTTTTTAAGATAGTGGTGATGTGAATGTGAACTTCCTATGTTCTCTTCCTTTGATCCAAGCATAGATTTAAACTTGAGTTTTCAAGTTCCTATGCAAATGCTTTGTCAACTAATTGATTTAAAAGGCAGTCACCACCACTCTTGTATGCATTTTTAAAGAATGCTGCATCCTGCAGAGAGCTCTTCCACAGAAAGAAAATTTGGGGGAATTATTCAGTCCTGGTGCTTGTGGGGTGATGGATCCTCAAAATGCAGAGGTAACTAATTCCCAGGTGCCAGAGATGTAGGTGTGGCTCTGTCCTAGTTATTTCCTCCTGACTAACCTTCTATTGTATAAAAGCAGTTTGTATAATTTTGGGACAGGAGTCTACATATAGTGAGGGGAGATGGATGCGTATTACTCCCAGTTATGGATTTCACTGTGGGAAGGATCAAGTTTTCTGTAAGACAAGCTAAAGACTGAAATCTGAAGTTAGTCAATTATAAGTAGCAAATAATAGCACAGTGGTTTCTGTGAGAACATGTAACTGCTGGAACAAATCGTGATACTCTAGTGGGATGTTTGTGATGGAAGGTCTTTAAATTAGGTTTTGGGTGACTTTCCAGATTATCTATCTGTCTGAAATGATACGGTGTGGCTGACAAGTTATTGGCCTCTGGTAAAACCTCATCAGAACTGCTATGGATGTGTTTATTGGTTTCTCCACAATTTTACGCTGTCAGGCTTTTGGAATTGAGGTTTCTGGCCCTCAAAAGACAAAGGGCAGATCAGAATTGTACTCCCATGCAGCGTTGTGTAAGATCTTATTCACATGGTGCTGCTTGTTGGCTCAGGGAAACAGCTGAAATTAGGTAGCCAAGACTACAGCCTACTCATTGAGTCTCTTGATCTGTAGGCCAGGACTCTTAGAACTTGTTCTCTGAATTACAGAAAAAGGTATGGATTATCTGGCAAAACTTTCAAAACTTTTAGCTTTTCTCCCAGCTTCTGCTACTTGCCACTATTGGAAACAATCCCAGGCTATTATGTAGACTTTGGTCTCTGTGAGGTTTTGTTGTTTTCCCAGCTGTTGTTGGAACTAGCACACACAAGATCACTCAATGTTTGAAATGCCTGGCCTGTGTGATTGATAGGAAAGGTACAGAGGACCAAGCTGGCACGTAGTCTCTGTTCTCTGAAAAAGGATTTATTGAGTAAAACTAGTTTTCACTGTGACAATATTTTTGTGCTAGTAGCCTGTCAATATTCACTTCAAGGCAAAGCTCCTAAGACAAGTTTGAGTTGAGCTGTTAAGAATGCATGATGACTCAAATGGAAGAATCTTGAGACCATGAAGTATAAACGCAGATGAAGAGGAAATACAAACTCAAAGGAGCAGCAATTTAAGTGGTGAAAAGGAGATAAACTAATGTACACTGATGTGAGCAGAAAATAATCTCTACTACAATTCATTCCTCTCCTGTCTTAGAATAAGTCAGGTTGCAGAAATTAAATCCTCTAAGGAAAAGTTAACTTTTGGTATCATCAAAAGTGGTAAGAAAGTTTTTAAGAGGTTCTTCTAGAGGATTGCACTGACTCTATTAGGAGCTCCGGGTGTGGCTGGCCTTGCCCTCTGAGGAGGTGGCCCAAAGGTGTCCATTGTAGAGATGAGTTAAACAAAGTCCCGACTCAGAGGCATGTTTCCCTGAGAGCAGCTTTCTGGGCAGAGAGAAATCTGTTTTGGGTGGAGGATGGTTATCTCCTTGGTCCTTAGGTGTTAGATGAGCGCTGATGCCTTGCCTGTGTTGGGCCACTGGTCTTTTGAATCACAATGTGTCACATGCTGGTTTTGTCTTTGAATTAAAATAATGCATGTCTGAGAGTGCTTTTTAAATGCAGTTTCCTTAGTTTCTGTGGAAAGATGGAGAGCACATCTAACAGTCCTATTTAGAAATATTAATTATTAGCTTACATAGCTTCAGCGCTTTTCTTCTGTCTCTCAGTGCCTCTCTTTTCAGACCTTGCTGCTGGCCTTTCTTCTTCATTCTCCTTTACAGCCTTCATCACTGCCGTGAGAAGGTGGCTGGAAGGCATATGTCTGGACAATTTTTGCCACATATGCCTGTGTGTGAAAATGGACTGGCAGCCCAAACTTTTCTTTGACCCTCTTCAACCTTACGTGGTTGGGTTTTGTTTAGAACCCATTACCTGCTGAGAAGCAAAAGCAGGGCTCAGGAGAAGCCCATTTCTACCACAAATTCATTAACTGAGAGGTACCTCTCTTCTCGTTTTCATATTTGACCTGGCTTAATATCATGAATAATTTCTGAAGCCGTGAGGCAGCTTTTTCATCTGACTGTAATTATGAAAGTTCTCACTACACTAGGATAATTAAGAATAATATATTTACTGTTAAATTTCACTTAAATACCTAGTATTAATTTCCCAAAAATATCTTAAGTGTAAGTTTTACTGCTTTATATTCCTCACAGTTCTCTAAGACTCCCTTGGATGTTGTGTTAAACCTAGGCTGTAGGTTTCTTCAAGAAAAGACCAGGAATGTCTCTGTTATTAATATGTTCAGCTCTAAGCTGTTCAGGGAAATTCTCTTCCCTGGTTGCTATGGGGTTAGTTCTGTGTTGTGGCATCTCAGCCTGGCATTAACTTTTTACTGACTGGAAAGAAAACTTCAGCTCCAGACATACTCTTGCTTTTGGGAAGACTATATCTGACAGGATGGATCCAGCTATAAATATTAACAGCTGCCAAATGTCAGGTTTAAAGTTCTGCTGTTGAGCTTGCCAAGGCAGCAATTACTTGTATTTTAGCTAGTGCTGCACATTGACTGTGGATACATTAGCTTTAGTGAAGATTATTTAGAGGCTCAGTAGCTTAAAAGCAGAAATCACTTACATTCATATTGGATATTATTACAGATTCAGGAGAGTTGGCCATAAAAACACTTAGCTTCCTGTAACAAAAGGACTCCTAGCCAAGCAAGTAAAATGTTAATGAGACATCAAGCACTCATTTTCATGTCTGTAGCCTTTCCCTCCCAGGTTTTGCTGCTTCATACTGAGGTTCATTAGAGTGGAAATGGTTGACTTTAAAAAAGAAAAACCAGCTAAATTGGTAGGGTGTAGAATTTCCTTTCAGTTCATAATTATAGGTGATCAACGGAGTGTGTAATTAGTAAGTTGGGTGAAGGATATTTCCAGAACAATCAGCAGCAATTTCCTCCCTGCTGTTTCCTTTTCTGCTCTGAGGACCTTTTGTCTGCTTAGGCAGGCGTGGCTTTTTAAAAGAAAACACAAATATAAAAACTTATGTCAGATAAGAGTGACACAATAAATAAAAATAATAATACTATGTTTTTATTCTGTCTTCACTGTAGTAGGCCTTACTTGATTTTCACATTTCCAGCACTTGAGCACAGATAGTTGTCCAGAGGAAAACAGGCTCATTTCTGGCCTCCCTTGACAAAACCTCAGAGACCCTTGCTGGAGCCTGGATTTGCAGTTGCACAGCAAAAACTTGAGGAGCTGTCAGTGACTTCAA
>NW_009952803.1:315546-324509 GCF_000747805.2 Chaetura pelagica
TTTCTTGGTGCTATGAATAATTCAATGAATCTGCCCAGCACAGCTAAAAATAGCAGGGTAAACTGAGTGTTTTTGACCCTAAAAAACAAAATCTGTCTCAAATTTAAAATAAATAAATGAAAAGCCATAGAAAATTCCCGTGGAAACAAAGCTGTCTGTCTGTAAAGATACATTTGGTATTGTATCCTGGAATGAAATATAGGTCATCTTTTCCCTCTTAAAAAGAGGCTTTCCTCTATCTTCTTCACAGAGTTGTTTGGTTAGAAGAATGAACATTTCTTATAATTAGGATGGGTCAAGGCTTTTGGTCATCTCTCTCTCTTCCATAGTTAACAGACACATTGGCAGGGCACAGCTTGTCTCTGTTCTTGACTAATAACTGTCTCCTAAGCCGTTGTTGACCCTCAGCAGATGACTGCTGCAGGAATGATGGTTATGAAAAGGTCAGAGATGGCATCCAGCACCAAGACCTCAGTCACAGCCTGAGCAGTTCCTGTTTATGATAATGTGGAGCACAAGGGGCTTAATGTTGCTTAATCCTGGGGTCAGGATGGTGGATGCACCTACTTCCCTGCCTCTGACAGCAACCACTGTGCATTGTATACAACTGTAACAATCCTTCTGTCGTCAGAGATGTCCTGCCACTAATGCACTGAGTGCTTTTCCTCATTCACTTCCACTGATTGTATGTTAGAAGCCATGGATAGGCCTGTTCCTCATGGGTTTATTTTGTCCCTCAGCTTGTTTTGGCAGTCTCCACAATATGTGACAAGGCCACAGACAAACTTGGTATTGTGGTAATAATAATAATAGCACTTCCTTTAGCCAGCCTTTTAGTGCTTCTGCCTGGTGACTTCACTAGGTGTCTTTTCATGGCACCTATTACTGTTTCTGTTGTATGGAAATATCTTCCCTTGATACAAAGAGCTCAGCCTGTATTTGGATGTCATGTTCCATCAGTCTCAGTCTACCTTCTGATTAGAACATATCCCATGCTGGTAGTTAGTGTTGCCAGACTCCACAACAAGCTCTTGGAAATCCAGTGGTTTGTGGAAACTGCATCCTGTGGTCCTAACTACTCTTGTTTGTGCAGTGCACAGAAGCAGACAGACAGTTGAAAAAACTAACCTGCATTAGGAAGGCCAGACACTTGTCTCCAGAACTAAGAAGTGCAACATTGTCAAATAGCTGTTTTAAAACTCTGTTTATAAGTGAAAATCTAACTTCAGGTTGTTAATGTTGGAATTCATTCCTTAAAAATACTTTTTGTCTACTTCAAATATGGGCAAAACATGGGTCAGACTACTTGCATAGGCCCTTGTCTGGGTTACAGGAGAACAGCTAGTACTCTCCTGCTCCTATCTGGTCTCCTCTCAGTAAAAAGAGAGAACACAATGCTCAGATCAACCACCAATTATGAACAGCCATAATGATTTTATTCTAATGTCTTGAAATAGAAAGAAGGGAAGTGGTTTGGACAGGGCTGCCCCTACTATGTAACAGGACTGTCCAGTTGCAAATGTGAACACACTGTACTGGGAGAATATCCTTCATTGGCAGGGACAGTCAGAATTTTTCCCTTCAAACACTTGTTCAGTAAAAATAAAATTCCATAGAAAATTCATACTCTCTCCTTACAAAAGCATTTATTGGGTTTTCATTGGAAACTTAGATTCAACAAAATCTGAAAGTGTAGACATGACTAGAAGGAGACTCATGCTTTCTGTGTAGGTGCTTGGTTTCAGCATTGAAAGTTTTCTGTGCACTTTTAATTTTCTGAAGCAAATATGAGTAAATGATAATTGAAATTGGGATGGTAACTCTTTGGAGGGGGGAAGATGGAGCAGGAAGATAATAGATGTGCTTTTGTTACCCACTCTAATATTTGTACTTTCGCTCAAGGTTTTTTAGTGTGAGGCAAATGGACAAGCAGAGTTGCATGTTCCCTCTGTGAGGCTTCCAGGGGAGAGATGTTGAATATGTTTTTAAATAAATGGTACCTTCATTATTTATTCGTAACTAGCATGCTAACTGAAAAATGAAAACAGCTACCTCCGTTATTTCAACAAAACTTTGGCTGATTTCAAATACAATTCCTGTCAGTAGAAAAATAGGACCTAATAGTTTTGGCCACCTCAAAGCTTAACCCAAATGATCTGTTTATTCAGTCACTGGTATTGTTTCTAGGTATGAGTGTTTTGTTTTCATGAGTTTAAAAAAATTGGCATTAATTGTTAAAACTGCAAATTCAGAACACGGCTGACTCAGCAGCATGAATTATGGATGTAGCAGCTACTGATCTCTTTATGCAACACATGATCATGGGTTGTGTTTTCCTGTTCTGAGCTCACTGTGAGCCTCAGTCCCTCTGCCACTTTGAATCAAAATTTCTTTTTTTTTTTTTTTTTTTTTTTTAAGGAGTATGTCATTTACCTGTTTCCCTTGAGCCAGAACCTGAGCATCTGACAGTGATAAGGCTTGATTGCATTAGTGACTACTTTCTGGAGCTCACAGGGAAAATGTTAATGTTACTGAAACCAAGACCCAGATTGTGTCACAATGTTTTCCTGAACACCAGGGCTGCAGGGCTAACATGAACTAATGTGAAAGATTTTTGGAGGGATCTGCCACTCAGATGCAATCTCTTAGAGTAAGAAATTGCCACATGAAGACTTGGGCCATACAAATTCTCTGAAATGTGGTCTATTCTTTGAGCAGGAAATGTTTGATTATCCCATCAGGGCTCTCAGAGATGAAGCTCTTGGACAGAGTCCCTCTGGATGTGGCATTAGTGCTGGGGACTCTGGAGATGCAGGTTTTGTTTCTGGTGTCCTGAGCTTACTTTTAGCCTTGGACAAGGCACAGAATCTCCACAGTCTTGTGATCCTTTATGTATATTCTCAAATATGACCTGTTCAATACCCCTGTTCTTGTACACTGAACTTTTAGGATGACTCTGGCTTACCTTCACATGGTGTATGAGGTTGTATGCACTGTATGTTGTATGAGGTTCTGCACTCAGTATTGTGCTTTCCTGCTCCCTGGCCCCAGGTGCATCTTACAGATGGCAGCCTGATCTGCTGTGCAGCAGGCATTGACATCGGTGTCAATGGTGACATTGCCCTTCCTCTGTGTTTGTGGATTTTTTTGTTTGTTTGGGTGTGGTGGTTTTTTTGCATCAACACCAGACACAACTTGTAGCACCTGACCTGATGCTACTTTTATCTCCAGACCAGGATATTAAACACTTGAGAGGTTTTCTTCAAGGGGGTCTATGTGTCAAAAACTATGGCATGAATGGCCAAGTCCTATCTCCTCTTTCTTTCATAAGCCTTAAAGAGTGTCCTTTCCCTGATTCCATTGTGATGAAATTTGGAGTCTAGGTTCCCCATAGGGGCCAAACTGGATTAAAGACAGAAGTGATCAGCTGGAGCAAATGAGTTTGCCACAGCCCACAGATCACAATCTGCCTGGTGCTCTGAGCAGCTGCCTTACCTCAGGCTGGGTAGCATGCAGAGCCCTTTTAGTGGGCTCCAAGCCTAGAGGAAGGGGAGAAGAAAGAGCCTCTGTGTCCCACAGTGAAAGATTGCTACTCCAGCACATCTCAAAGCCAGCTTAGGGGGTGGGTGTATTTTTTTGAAGTGGCTCTTCTGTGAATGCATGTGTAGTATAAAAGCAGTTCTGCATTTTGATAAAGGAGAAGCGGTGCCTTTTTAACTGCCTGAAGCCCCCACTTGCTTCTTGCCTCTTTTGCTTCTGGTAAACTGGTACACATAAAATGTGTTGTTCCCTAGAAATAAAATTGCTGCCTCTTGCTGAGGGGAGAACTGACAACCTCACACTGGGCTTGCAAAGGACCAGAGCTGCGAGCAGAATGGAGGATTGAGGCCCTCTATTGGTAGGAAGGAAAAGAAAGGAAAAGAAAGAAAAAGAATCTGCAGCACAGCTAGCAGCGTTCTTTCTCTGCCCTTTCTCTTACTTTTTTTCCTCTCCTTTTCTTCCTTTTTTAATTTTTGCCTTTGCATGCAGTGGGTGCCTGCAGCCTCACAGCTAACAGATGGCCGGTTTCATCTGGTCACCTGAGGGGCTCGGTCTCCAAGTAAATTCTTGTCACGAGTGGTCAGCAGGGCAAGGCTCCTCGCCTCTGCTGTCTTCGCCAAAGCATGAAGTAGAAAATCAGCCATGCAAATCTTTGTGCATTTTATTTCCAGCATGAGTGCGTGCCGACGGAGTGCCAGATGGCTGAGGCACGTGTCCTCTGGCTTGCCAGCACCTAAAGGGCAGCGTTGCCACCTGCTCTGTGAAACACAGGTTGGCCCAACAAGTCTGGTTTGCAGAGGTTACCCTTTCTGCAGTATATGGTATGATAATGACCTTGTACGTTCTTCTCTCAGCAAATGTTTTCTAGTAGTCTTTTGCTGGTTTCATTGGAGTTTGTGGCAGTTCATTTCTTTCATAAACTCTCCTGCAGTTTATTTACAGAAAGCTCTTTTGCAGCTTCTTGTCATGAAGCGTCACCTTCTTCTGCTTTTATTATGAGCACCATGCAGTTCATCAGTATTAACTGATCCAGATGCATCCCAGACAATGAAATTATGGCTTTTGGGGCTATTAGGGGAAGTTTCTCAGGGCTGCTACGTGCAGAATTTATAGATTGTCTTTAACCTTTTTGAAAATTGAAAAATGTCTCATTAACTCAAATGGTAGCCTTGTACACTGGAGAGTTTAGCTATTTGAACTACTTAGCCAACTCTACTTCTAAGATACTTTAAAAAAAAAATATTTAAAATCCTGAAGCTGGAAGAATTGTTATTCCTGTTGGTGAGAACATTTTCACCACACTTACAGGAGAGGGCTATACCCATGTGTATTCCAGTCTGTCACTCAGAGTGATCTGCTCTCTTGCTGCATCACATACACCTCTTAATAGCAGGTCCTTCAAAACCTCAGCTGCAGAAAAATAACCTTTAGATACTGTAGGTTTCACCCAGTGGGATTATCCATCTTCTACCCATGACGAAGCATTAGATAATCAACAGGGTTATTATATGAGCTTGTTACAAGATTCATCTAAGGAGCACACCATCACTTTGGGGGAGATTTGTGGACTATCACTTTGGTGCTGTGCATGCTCTGAGGCAGCAGTAGCCATGGAGATCAGGCCTGCACGCAGCTTGGCCAGCTTTTGGGCAGAGAAATAAAGTGCCAATAATCACAACAGATTATTAAACCAAAGCCACAAAGTGATTTACCAAAAATGTCACAGGGAGTGTGTGAACCAGGAATTGTACCTCAAGCTGTTGAATCTAAGGTCAGTGCCTTGGACAAATGCTCATAATTCCTCTGGCAACAGCAAAACACATCCCCGTATGATCAATGTGGAGAGAGGTGGTGTGAGTCCCTGGGACCAGACCTCAGGTCCAGCACACTCTGGAGACACTGGAGAAAGGATGGCTACCAAGAATACAAAGACTGCTTTTTTTACAAGGGGTCACATGGAAAAGGTGAGGAGAAATGGGGGCAAGTTACTCCTGAAGAAATCCTGATTGGACATCAGAAGAAAATTCTTCACTGTGAGAAGAGTCAGGCACTGGAATAATCTTCCCAGATAAGTGTTGGATTCCTCAACACTAAGCACTTAGCAGCTTGGCAAGGTGCGGGGTCAACTCATCTAAATCATTTTTCTACCTCGAAAGGTTGGACCACATGTTCCTTGAGGTCCTTTCCAATCTGGCATACTATGATTCTATGAGTGAAGTGCAGTGATGTCAGAGTGATGTGCTTGACACATCTGCCTGTTCTTTCTTGGCATAGGCTGTACCACTAAGGACACCTTCTCCAGCAGAACAGAGACTGGCAACACAGCTCTATTTGCTCCTCTGGGAAATGCTAATAAACAGTGCAACCGCAGCCCTTTTCTTTCTCAACTTCTTGGATTTAACATTGACTGGCCTTTGTATGGCTTTGCTGTCTTCAAAGAGGGACACCAAAATTGTGTGAAAATCCAGTGCCTCAACAGAAAAGTGTCCAGACAGGCCATACTGCTATTGTAAACAGGCTTAGTTTTATATATTCTTTTGCTTTATGTGCTGCAATGATTTTTGCTTTGAGGGAATTCTCATACAGCTGTTTATTTTATTGTAGCTCTTATTCTTAGAGGAAGCTGTCAGGAGCCGCAAAAACATTTTTCTTCTCCTTTAATCCACTATAAAGCCAGCACTTGAAACTGATTTGCTCCCAGAGGCCTTGGGTTGTGGTATTTGGATTGAGGCTGGTTCCCATTGCAAAGCCATCCTGATAGCCCTATAGCATCTGCAATTGTACAGGAGTAGTTAGGCAACACATATCGAGGTCCTCCTTCACAAACCTATAAGAATAGATAATTGCTTATAAATTGCTGCTGTGCTGCTTTGATTTCCTTGCTGAGGAGCTCTTAGCTGAGAATGCTAATACTTTGAGTGAAAAGAAAAAGAAAGCTGATGTTACACTCTGCAGCAGAATACAGTCAACCAATACTGCAGTTCTACAGGTGGGTAGTCAAAACTGCTGGGTTAACATGCACTTTCAGAGGGCACCTGCTTGACAAATGCTCCCTACAGATTCGCCAGCCTCATCCTATCTGCTGGGCATTTAAAAGTAGACGATAGTGTTCTTTACCTTCCCAGACAATGAAATAAATAGCATAACTATTTTCAGAGTCTAAATGCACTGTGTGACATACCAGAATTACAAACCTCCCAGCTCTGCAGAGCAGAATTTTTATCATTCTCTTTCCTCCAATGTGAAATAATAGCTCAGCAACTGCACTGAACTCCAGTTGTTGCAACAAGCAGGTACAGGACAGGCTCATATTGCATCCAATGTATACATGAGTCCACACCACATACAGAACTTCAGGATGAGTGCTGTAAGGGTACAAGCAGGACTTCAGCCCACATTACTCCCACAACCAGTTGGGAAGTCTGGCTCTTATCCAGCAAGCCACATACACTTCCTCAAGAGGGTATGATCTCCCAGCAGGGGGGTACTTAGTTTCCACCATGCAAGTGCAAGTAATGCACCACTTGCTCGTCTTGAAAGATTTAAGAGGCTCAGCATAAGTTATCTTGCTTTTGCCAGTAGGCTGATAGAGTGGTATAGAATGACTGGCCTGTCTCTGTTGCCATTGCAATTTATGGCCAAATAAATTAAGCCTTTATGATCATTTTTCTTTTTGCCAGCCTCTGTAGTACTCAACCTTCCACCATCCATAAGTCAGATGCCTTCTCTTTGGATGCCAGGTGACAGGTGTTATTCTGCTATAGGTTAAATGTTGATGTGAAGGCATGGAGGGTGGCTGTAAAAGGCAAATGATAAAGGTAGATGGTACTTAAGTAGCAAAGGGAGCTATTCAGTAACTATGAAACCTTTCACTGTCATCCTGCCTGTATCTGCTGGGGTTTGTACTCCTGTGTTGGGTTGGTGTGTATTGAGGGAAGCCCCCAGGTTTGGTCCTGCACACTGAGAAGAAGTTGTATGTACTCTTATATTTGTTCAATAAGCAGACAAAATAGCTATTTCTTATGAACAGACTTTAATGAAATCCTATTTGTGTAAATCTACCCCTGTCAATGTTAGAAATACGCTCTGGAAGTATAGATGTTTCATAGGCACGAGAGGAGTGCAAAAGTTGTACTGAGTGCAAATGGGAGTCACTATTCCATGTAAGCCCCTGCATTACAAAGCATAAGAAGTCTGGTGGCTTCACAACACAAATGGGAACATGGGAAAGCTGGAGTTTTCCTTCTTCCTTGGCTTTTGCATTGCAGCTTTATGGACCAACAAACTACTCTAATCAGGTGAAAGGCTTGAGCTTTAGAGCTTCTTGATGGGCTTGAAAGGGATGGCCTGAACCCTTCTTTTATTGCTCAGTTGATGTGCCATTCTGTAACGTGCACTTGAATCCATTTGTTCCTTTAGCATAACCTCACTTTCCTGACAGTGCCTTGAATTCTGCATGTGGTTTAGCTCATGTGGTTCCCACTCATGAAAGTAGATTGTCCATTAGCCTTGCCTGCAAATCCTTACTCTATCTTCCCTGCCAGAGCTGTGCATAGAAGCTCCTTTCTGCCATCCTGAATGGGCACAAGGAGGACTTCTCCACTGCTCTCCCTGATAGAACAAGTCTTCTCATGTAGGTAAATTGGTAAAAGAATGAGATGATGCTGTCCTTGCATGGCTTCTATATCCATTCTGTCTCTAACTGATATAATGGCTGCTCATGGCTTCAATGAGCATATGATACATTGGATCAAGCACTGGCTGGACAGTCAGGCCCAAAGAGTGGTGGTAAATGGAGTAAAATCCAGCTGGCGAGCTGTCACAAGTGGTGTTCCTCAGGGCTCAGTGTTAGGACCATTTCTGTTTAACATCTGTATTGATGTTAGATGTTAAAATATTGATCTTAATTGATTATCTTGATAAGGACATAGAGTGTATTATCAGGAAGTTTGCAAGCTGGGCGGGAGTGTTGGTCTGCATGAGGATAGGGAGGCTCTACAAAGAGACTCAGATAGATTGGATCTTTGGGCTAATGTTAATAGTCTGGGCTTCAACAAGGCCAAGTGCCAGGTCCTGCACTTGGGCCACAACAACTGGGGGTTCTAATTATTAAGCGGCTGAATATGAGCCAGCAGTGTGCCCAGGTGTCCAAGAAAGCCAATGGCATCCTGGCCTGTATTAGAAATAGTGTGACCAGCGGAAGTAGAGAGGTGATTGTCCCCCTGTACTCAGCGCTGGTGAGGCCACTCCTGGAGTATTGTGTCCAGTTTTGGGCACCTCAGTTCAAGAGAGATATTGAGATGCTGGAGCAAATACAGAGGGCAATGAAGCTGGTGAAGGGCCTAGAATGCTTGAAGGAGCTGGTAATGTTTAGTTTGAGGAAGATAAGGCTGAAGGGAGACCTCATCAGTCTCTACAACTAT
>NW_009952803.1:324662-330946 GCF_000747805.2 Chaetura pelagica
TAGGCTGTCCAGGGAGGTGGTTGAGTCACCATCCCTGGATGTGTTTAAGGGTCGTTTGGATATGGTGTTGGTGGATGTGGCTGAGGGGAGAACTTTGTAGGGCAGGGATGATGGTTGGACTCAGTGATCCCAAGGGTCTTTTCCAACCTGAATAGTTCTATGATTCTGTGATAATACAGGCTGCTTCATGGGCAACAGAGCTTTCCTTACTTGCTGCTTTAAAAGGTTGTATCTCAAAATCTAATTAAATCAGATTATTTCTATTTCTTTCCTCCTAATGGCACAGTGGATTTTACCCTGGTTTTGCCTCTTCTTAATCTCACAGGTGGTTGAAGTCTTTCAAGTAATGATTTACAAGAAGTTGTGTGCAGTGTCTCTCTTCAGAAGGTACATCCCTTCAAAGATATAGCCCCCATACAGTTGGTTTTGGTTCATACAGTGCAGCAGAAGATGTAATGGAAATACATCTTTTGGGAAGAGTAAGAAAATTGCACCCTGGTTTCCTAACGATTTTTACTTGGCTGCAAGGGAACAGTTGTCATAAAATTCATGGCAAAACTCCTATTGACTTGATATAAGTATCCAGTGGGATAACTATCACTGGAGAGACAGGAAAAGCACCCAATACTGGCCATATTATGGAGTAAAATCTTTAAAGCACTCTATAAAATGGTGAACAAAGCCTGCAATACAGGGCATGGGACAGATTTATGTTCTGACCATATGTGAGTTTTTTAGGAGGAACAGAGAACATCCTACACCATCATTTCAGATGGTGGTTTGATGAACAGAAACATCTTTCTCTTAGTACCTACTTGATAATTTTTTTTCTAATGTTCCATCTCAGCAAGATAAAAGGGTATTTAAGTGTGTGCGTAAGAGGATTTAATTTTGTAGATATAGGTTGGGTTTTTTTCACTTCGCAGAGACTCTAAAACAGCAGTGTGTAGGTTTCTTTTTGTTCTTTTTTTTTTTTAAATGAAGATTTTGAGAACTTCTGTGTGCAGAACAGGAGATGGAGCTATTTCCTAGCACGAAACATCATTTTGCAGTTTAGTTAAGCACCAGCAATAGTCTCATATTGTCCTTGATCCAGTTCTTACATTTTCATGATTGCAGTCCCCCTCTAGTCCGTCTCTACCCCTCTAAATAGCCTCTTTTTATTTTTATTTTCAAAGATCAGTAGTACTTGTCAGCACATCACAATGAGATTTTATTCACAATCTGGGTTTGGAATCAATAACCATCAATCCTTCGCTTATGTGCCTGGGATAAGCAGCTCTCAGGTGACAGTTACTTGTTTTGAGTTGAAAGAAAGATTATTTGTAAAGTTCACAGAGTCCATTTCAGCAACCAGGCAAAATATGAATTATTCTTTCAGTCTTTTTATGGTGTTTTTTTTTGTTGTTGGTTCTTGGTGGTGGTTTTTTTAGTCTCCTCTTCCATGAGGTCCCATATTTATCCTCCAGTATCTAAGTTAAATGTAAATATATTTTTCTTTGATTTCCTAGGGAAATGTGGCTTTTGGAGTCATGTACTACGTGCATGTGTGTCTGTCAGACTATTGCAATTAACTTTTGAATCACTGGTCAATTCTAGTGGCATTTGGCAGAGGGGTGGATGTCTTTTAAAACAATTACATTCCTGCAAATGGTGTAGAAGTTGACAGCTGGGTGGTGGAGGAAAACCCTGTTAGCACTCTTATAGAAGGGAAACTGTCAGCATTCATGTGTCACCAAACATTAGGAAATCCACTTAGAAATATGAATCTCTTGGAATATTGACTTCATTATTATTTTTTTGTTCATGGAATGCTTTTTGTTTGTTTATTTTCACTCCAGTGGTGCTAAAAAAATTAATGAGTAAATATATTTTATTTTTACACTAAGAGTTGTAAGGCTGTTCTAGGAGAAAAAGCTGAAACAGAATAAATGGGGATTGGTTGGTTTTCTTGCTTGCTTGGAAGATATGCCAAGGGAAGAAATCATCCTTCCACTTCCTGGTTCTGTCAGGAAATAGAAACAGAACAGGTTAAAGAGAAATCATCATTTGCAGACTGCCTAGAAGCAAGAAGTAGGGACATCTGTTAACGTATAGCTATCCTATCCCATCTCAGTTATTCCTGGGAACAGATGCATAAACCCTGAAGTGATTTGATAGGTTATCTCTCTCCCTTCTTCAAAAGCACCTGTGGGGTTACCTGATCTATGAACAACAGCGCAGCAATGTCTAGCCCGGGTTTGTTTTCCTTTTCTCAGCGTCATCATGCTGTACTGCAGGGTACTCATTCTTCTTTTCAGACATGAAGAAGCCTTTTGCCATCACTGCTGTCATTGTAACTGGTGTCCCAAGTCATGCTGCAAATAGAGTGATAGTGGTGCCTGCCCTCAGCATGCTTTTGCTCAGTAATGCAGAAACCTGCAGGTTTGTGGCACTTGAGATATGGCCAAAGGAAGTACCCCAGGGAGGCAAATTCCTCTGTCTGCTTGGGAAGATCAGGCTTGTTAAGCAAGGAAGAGTTCTGCCTCCTCCCTCTGGAAAGCTGAGCTAGTAGATAAGAAAGAAGGTATTAGTGTATTTCATATGTGTGTGTTTGTGGTGCAGTGGAAAGTAGAATATGTCCAGCAGTTCAGTTTTTTCCATTGCAAAATATATTGTTTGATGACATTTTTTTTCTGCTCTTTCCATTTGGTCGGCTCATCCCTGAGGTTAGGAAATGTTATGTTTTTGTGGATGTGTCTTCCCTCCTTGCCTGTTGTCAAGGGCTGGAACATGGCCCTGTGTTATTTCACACAGGCTGCCTGACCCACCATTGTTGGCTGTTCAGCACCATTCTCAAATCTATTTTCTGCCATTAACTGGTTCTGCCCACAATATTTCAAACATTTTACAATTTCAGCATGAGTAGTTCACATCTCATCTAGTGTAATAAGTAGTCTTTTTGTATTGTGTGAACTTCAGTGTCATTAAATTAAAGATCACTCTACAAATATTACTCGATGCTTTCTTATTCAATCTGTGGCAGAGACAAATGTGATATTTTTGTGTGAAGTTTGGCACTAAACATGCTTTTGTGTAAAATAGTAATATCATATCACTAGCCCAATGTTTGTTTATCCTAATTCCAAATAACTACCTTTCAAAACATCTAGCTCATATCCATTAAAAATTAACATAAAAAAGCACCATATCCTTAAAGAAGAGCCAGAGAAAAAGGGTATTCTAGGAAAAAGAATTGCAGGGTTTGAAGAAATCTTGGTTTGGGTTTTAGGAGGTCCTTTCACTAACTTTCTCTCTTGCTTATATTGTATACTTATATTGAAAATCTTCTTGTGGAAGGAATGTGTCAAAACTGTTTTATAAACAAGCAGCTCTCCTGTTTGAAAGCTCTGAGTGCTACCATGTTTCAGGTGGATTGCTATGGAGCTGCTTTGCTCACAGGAATTCACTGTTCAAACAGGGAGCGTGCAAGTTGCTGACCCACCCTCATGAGTTACTGCAATGTAGGACAGTGTAGCTGGACCTAAATTAGCTCTTCCTTCCTCCCACACTCACCTTTGGTGCAGGTGTGGTGACATTGCACTGCCGCTGTCACCATCACCCAGGTCTCTCAACTCAGGTTTGCCTCAGGCAGACTGCTCCACTGCTCGCTGGTGCTGAGCTTGCACTGGGTCCCAGCTGGCCTGGCTGTGACAGGGCTTGTCTGAGCTGGTGGGTGTGGGGCAGCTACAAGCTTCAGATTCATGGCATTTTTAGGCTGTATTTTCTCACAGATCAGATAAATGGTAGTGTGCAAAATCTATACAGTTATGGATGTTGTTGTTTACTCTGGGTTTGGGGGATTGTTGCTTTTTGGGGGTTTTTATGCCTTGAGTAATGAGGCATTAACTTGGGAAGCAATCATCAAAATGTGCATTATTTAAGAAAAAAAAGTCATTAAAAATCCATTTGATGAGTAGAGCACGCACAATTTCAGTGTTATTAACTAGAATTAGTTCAGTTAACTGTGAAGAATTTTTCTAGAGCTGATGAATATACGTTTTCTTGCAAACTCAGTGGATGTTATGTAAAGAGAGCAAGCAGCAAAGAGAATGCAAGCTGTATTTTTCTCCCAGAGAAGTATTTTCAGTCTTTGCTTCCACCAGTAAAGACACTGACAAATGCTGCTACACTTTGGAAATATTCACCGGGTCTTTTGACATACTCTGACATGTGAAATCCTCACAAGTGTTATCATGTAGTAAGAGACAGAATATGTATTTTCATATTACTTTGAAGTCACCTGTTTCTGTTTCCACATTGTAGGGGGAAAGAATATTTTAGCTAGCCAGAACAGTTAAGACCTTGATCATCCATGTTACCAAGAGTAAAGGCCTCCAACTTCTTGCCTGCTCTGTGAATGTAAAAAAATATCTGATTAAGAGCAGAGGTCTTGCCTGTTTCTAATGTACTCGTAAGAGCAGATATACAATAGAAACTGTTTGAAATCCTATGATGGGCAGGGGAGGAGAGGGGAGGTGTTCACATGTTCTTGAAGAAGAGAACAGAAAATGCTGGCCAGGGCAATTATGCTGGGGAAGAAAGTCCTGAAAGCTGGCAGATGTGGAGATTGTCAGATTTGTTCTGTTCTGTCTTGATTCAGTGTTTTCTTAGCCAGATTCTGTTTTTGGTCATAGATCCTTCTTGTGGCAAGTGCCTTGTTTCACAAGACAGCTGAACTGTGTGACACAGGCGTGGAGGAGAGAAAGGTCTCCCTGTGCTAAGGAATAGGGTCTGCCTAAAATAAGAGGGATCACGGCTCTTCAAGAGGCTACCCATATTCCTTGAAGTGAATTTTCTCTCCGAATCTTAAACATGTCTGGCTAAAGCACAGAAGCTTGATGTCTTATTACACAAGAATGTGAACACAAGAGTAGGAGTGAAATGATCCAGATTCCCTTGCTTCATGCTTTCAGCCCAGAAAAACTTGGTTCTAGTATGATTTCTTGATTCTTTAAAGCACAGTAACTTGTCTTCCAGTATGGTGGTAAATCTGCCACCATGCCAAACATGTAGACTTTAAGAAGTGACCTAACCACAGCCCCTAGAAAATATCAGTTTGATTTAGGGAATGATGCAAACTGATTTTTGAAGTCTTGAACTCAGATGGCACCAAAATACAAAAACTTCACAGCTGTTCTGTAACTGAACTGAAAATTCATGGGGTTGTCTCCCTGACTGAAATGTTCAATTGCCCTGGCTGCTGAGGGACTCCGTGGTCTTTCAAGTTTCAGTATACCTTCAATACGCTGCCTAACTCTAGCATGCAGCAAATTTAATGTTCTTACCTTCTTAGCAACAAGATCATCAAGTCTCCTGTCATTAAAGATTTTCACCATGTGAAAGCACTGGCACACAGTGATCAAATTACTTCTCAGTCTTCACTTTGATAAACTGGATAGATTAAACTACTTAATAAACAGTGTAGCACTTCTGCAGTGATCTTTTGCTCTCTTCCACATTTTTATAGTCTTCCCCAGTGTGGATGCCAAATCAGAACCATCTAGTGCTGTTTTTCAGAAGCCAACCCACTTCCATGTTTTGGTAGCGTGAAATAGAGTAAGAGATCATAATATGGTGTTGAATTTCAGTTTGTGTATTTGAGTCATGCTATTTGGGGTAAATGTTCTGTTTAAATACTAAGCTATATGAAATGAAATTCACTGGATGAATGTGTTCCTCAAAAACAGACCAGAACAAAGATACCGCAAAGAAGGAGGAAAAACAAATGCAACCAACAGGTTTACATGCGAATTTAGGTATTAATAACAAAATTGGTAGCTATAAATGGTTCAAATATGTACCTGAGTGGCCCCTTAGAATGGCAGAGATGTTGTATGGGGTTTATACATCCTCTGTAGTGGAATAATCAATAATTATTTTATTTAGAATCTATGGTTTCTAATTCTTAAATGCTATGTTACTTCTTATTTTGAAAACATTCACTGTGAGTTGATGTTTCTTTTCTCAAAGAGAAATCAACAGAGGTTTTTACTACATGCTTCAAACAAAACCACAGTTTATTATAGTATTTTTTCCTATTTTATTTGCTAGACAACCTAGTAAAGCAGTATTTAGTTCTGCCAAGCAATGTGTAAACCTGAGCTAACATCTATTTTTATATTTTCCAATACATTTCAGATTATTTTTTTCCAGAAGTGTCTCAGTGAAGGAAGAGGCTACTCTTTGTTTCCAATTAGTAAATCTGTATTCAGATACAGCATACATATTCCAAGTCTCTTTCC
>NW_009952803.1:330994-334982 GCF_000747805.2 Chaetura pelagica
TTTCCCTTGGATCAGACTATTTCCTCAGCAGATTTCTGTAATACTTCCACCTACTCACAAACTAAATGAGGCTGTGCTTCCTATTGTTAATGAAACTTCCTCTTCTTTTAGATGAATTGTCTTTTATGCATATCATCATGTCTTGGTTCCTACCCCCAAATTTTTCATGATGTCTGTTGTATTATTGCTGTCTCAGTTGGTAAAAATAGCTGTTAGTATAGGTAGCACTATTCCCTGGCTAATAGTTATCTTCATGGCTTTTCCTGCTACTAGTCACAGCCACAAATATTTCATTAGTTGGTGGTTTCTTCTCTCCCCCACCCCCTCCAGTTATATAGGAGTTGTCAGTCACACAGCAAATGAAAGCTGCAGGAAATCCACACTGCCTTATCATATAATTCAGCACTATAATTTCCTAATCTATATCTAGTACTGTTAAAAAAACAAACACTGTCTAGTGCTCTCAAGCCTGCATTTCATTCTTGTGACTTGCCTGAGACGGCTTTTCATTGTAGGATGATTCACTGCCTGGTGCTATGATTGATATCTCAGTGGCTTTCACTGGGAGAGGCTTTGTGGCTCTGTGCCTTAAAGGAAGCGGTAGGTCCACACAAGGCACTGGGAGAATGCAGAAAGGCTGTGTGCATCCTTTGCCTTGACATATGCTGAGAAATGAGATGGAGAGGTTTTGCAGAACACAAGGACTATTCAGTGTCTAATTTGGAGGTAGCTGAGTCAGAAGGGAGTCTTTTGAGGTTTTCTGTTGAGTGAAAGATGAACCCACCTGATATTTGGAAGTTTACTTCAGATACTGAGTCAATATTCTTCCAGAAAGGAAATGTGCTGTAGTCCTCTGGCTAGCTTTTTTTCTATTACACATCAGAATGTCAAAGCCAGCTAACAGCTATCAGCTTTGAATTAAAAGGTCTTCACTTCTAGTATGGATGTGGTATGTAACAGGTCTTCCCTTTCTTAGTAGGGGCTGTCACTTAACTAGTGCCACACACTGTCCTTATGTGGATGTCCTTCAGGGAGGTGAGTTAGCTTCCAAATAAACAGTTGCTTTCCTCTGACACTGCAGAAAATCAATTTAGTTGAAGTGAAACATGAGAGGATGCATTCCTGAGCCATGAGTGCGTTTGAATTTTTTTGTCTTCATTAGTGCAACAGTCTGTAATTACCTTTTTCCCAATGGCAGCATTTGACTAACAATATTTCAGATTTCAGTCTTCCCTGCAGCCTAATGCTGAACCATTAGAGTTGATTCTCTGTCTAATAAATATGTGTGGTAAGGGAACATGTACAGGTCTGTCCCACTGTGGATGCAGCAGTAGGATCTCTGATTTCCAAAGGACGACCTATTTTCATTAAATCAGTAGGAATTTATCTCTGAGACTTCCAGAGACGGATCATGTAATAGAGCTAATTAAACTGTGAGACTAAATAATATTTTTTCACCCATTTGTTTCTTAACATTGGCTCTCTTGCTCTTGAAAGATACTGGTAATGAAACTGGACAGACTGACAAGTTCAGATAAGCAGCATGAATGTGCAGGACAGGAGAAAGCTGCACTGCCCAATGAAAACCACTCATGCTTCACATTCAGTTTAGTCATCTCTCCTCTTTCCCCAGAAGAGACTTCTGCTTTGGTGTCTTTCCAGTTCTCCCATGAAGAGCCAGACATGTAGTTGACTTCATGCTCTTCTTGTTGTAACTGCAGGCAGAGGGCAGAGGGAAATGCTGTAGAATTTTCCTGCAGAAAAGCAAGTTCGTAACACTTTCAGGTTGTAAATCGTTATGTTTCCTCATTTCCTTAGATGAAGCTATTGCTAATAAAGAGCCAGCTTATCCCTAATTACATGTGAAGAACAAATCCTCACTGCTTTGGTAATGAATGCATCTGAATCATGTCTTAAAGAACTTGCACTGTCACCAGGCATTTCTCTGTCAGAATAATTCCAACTGGAATTATCCTAATAGCAGATTGGCTTTCTCATTAAGTTTTTAATTAGTACGTATTTATGTTAAAAGGACATATTAGTGCTGCTTTCTGTGTTTTCCAATGTTCTTAAGGCTTGAATGAAAATTTTAATGCTTTTTCTATTTAAAGATCCTTAATTAGGTTATACTGAGAGTGCCAATTAGTAAAGATTTGAAAGTAAGTTCCCAGAGTATTCCTTGCACTGCTGTTGTCCTCAAAATTGAGTAGGCAATAATAATCACACATTTGCACCATGTGGGCAGTATGTAGCAGATGATACATTGGGGTTTGAACAGCAGCTCATTTCCTTTTTGTGATTCCTGCTATGCCTTTGCTAATAGTATGAGTTTAAATCAGTTTCTTTGATCAGATTCATACAGTTGTAGAGAACCTGTTTCCTCTAATGAGAGGTTATCCTTGAGGAGAGGTGGCTAATGGTTTCTCCATGCTGTTAATGAAACAAACCTGATCTCCAGATTGCCTGAAGGCTGATGGTTCTCTCGGAAGTAGCATACTCCAAAAACTAGTCAAGGATGCATAAGGATGAGGGTCTGACTTTGACTATGTATTTCAAATAAAAACAATGCACAAAAAATCTCCCCACCCTAATGTTTCAGACAATAAGTGGAGATGTTTTATGTTGTGGAATTGTTTGAATGTATACAAGTGCTATGTGGATATGCAATTCACGTGTAGGATAGTGATCTCTGTTCATGACCACCTAGCAGAAAGCATGATATCTAGTAAAAACAGAGTTCCAGCATTGCAGTTTTATTGTTCAGAGGTTTAACTTCTCCCCCGTGACCCTCCCTACCTGGGATTCTTGATATAGCTGTGGCATTGGTGTAACCCAAATACTTGTGGTAGTCCTTAAAAATACAACATTTAGCTGGATGATAACCTATGGTGTTAAGGGAGAGGTTGTAACTATTGCACAGAAGTTAAAATGCCAGTGTGCATACACAAACACACAAGTATTATTGTTAGGGCTGTATTCAACACTCAGTTGAAATCACCTGGAGGGAACTGTTCTACTTGTGCTCTTTCCACAGTAGTTTTGTGCTAGCATTTGGTCAGTCCTGTGACATTCATGATAGAAAAAAAGTAATGGGGAACTGTGATACCACCTGCTGTAGCTCGTGTTTGGGGGTTTTTTTTCCCCCTTCAAATCTAATGCTGTTCCTCACATTAACTTAGATGGGTATATTTTTTTTGCAGAGAAAACATTCTTTGTTCTTTCTTTCCTGCCTCTTTCCTTCCAGTAGCACTCAAATCAAAGACAGAGGCAGAAGTATATGGAAAAATAGCTGCTACTGAAAAAACCCCAGCGTGATTAGTGTGCTGGATGCCTTCCTGTCAGTGTGAGTGAGAAACAAATTGTTAGCAGAGCTCAGACTTTCAGGCCAACTGCCTGCTATCTATTCTGGGTATTCATAGGCAGAAGATGTGGGTGCATGTTGCCTTCCAAAACTGAGCAAACATCAGCTTCTGTTTGTAACTTCCAGGTTATGAATCTTAAACCAGAAAACTTGTCTCTAGAACTAAGTAGTTCACATTGTTTAACTGAACTAGCAAAGTTTGTAATGGGTAATGGTGAAATAGTATCTCTGTCAAAATCAAGAAAGTAAACAAATTATTTTCAGTGCTTGATAAGTTAAATCACCATGCTAATACTACGGAATAATCAATTCTTGCTGTCCTACATTATAATTTAGTATAAATCTCACTGGGGAACTTTATTACAGTCAATCAAACCTCTAATTGGAATCTAGAGAAGTGTCTTCTTCCATCTTCAAAGGAGCTGGCATGACCTTATCAGGATCAGAGGTCTTAAATCATAATACAGTCTTAGAAAAAAATCCAATTTAAGAAAACGATATAAACATCTAAAAATATGCTGGCATAATAAAAACACTTGCTAAATGTTCATTCAACCGCAAACTAAACCTTCAGGTTGTGATATATGTTAACTGCTCTGCTGTGTACTTAAGACAACGTTCCTGCTG
>NW_009952803.1:335000-335888 GCF_000747805.2 Chaetura pelagica
CTGCTGATTTTGGCAGGCAAGGCAATTAAGAATAGTGTATTTTGGACCAGCAAGACAGAAAATTTGAAATCTTGAGAGCAATGAAATGCAGCAAGATGAAGCCAATAAGCACTAAAAAATGTTCAGTTCTATAGATTTGCATGCTGAGTATTTTCTCACAGCAGTTCATTTACAATTATAAAATATGTTTTCATTTTTTGGTTTTTAGAAAATTAATATCTAGATACTTAGTAGTTCACTGTATTCTGTATTCCTGGAAACCAGGACTTCTGTTTTTTTCTTCTCAGATTCTTGCTTTACCACAGGAAATTAAAATACTGCCTTTCATTGTCTGAACTTATATGTGTGTATAAGCTAAATAGCTAATAAGCTAAATAACACTACTTTTACAATTATTACATTGGTTGGACAATTAGAAACAGAAATCTATTCATACAACCTTCAATAGGAGATTCAAATGCTTTTCCTTAAATATGATATGAAACAACAGATTCAATGCAGAGAACCTGCATATTAAGTCTTATTTGTAGTTGGACTGCAAACTGGGTAATCATTTTAGGTCCTTTATAAACTGAAATAGGCTATTTTGTTCTATTTGTTTGCCTTTTGTTCAGGAGGGTTCCTATGAAATGACTTCTCATCACAGTAAAAATTATTATGCCATAATTGTAGCTATGAGTTGGATCCAAGTTAGCTAAGCAATGGGTGGAAATGCCAGGCAAATGTGTTGAGAACCAATTGGTCATGTATTGAACATGTAAAGACAATCATATTATTGTACTATAGGCTTCTTCAGCAACATGAAGGTTTTTTGCCAAGTAAAGTTCTACTGTTTCTCAAAAGCCAAGTAGAGCTGGTTGTACCTCTGCCTTACGCATAAAAGAGCTC
>NW_009952803.1:335909-336297 GCF_000747805.2 Chaetura pelagica
ATAATCAAGACAATTTTAATGAAGCCTGGGGTCTCCAAATTCATTAAGTAAGAGATTTGATTCATCCTATATTTATCCCTTCCCTCTGTGAGCACTGCAAAAATCTGTCATTTTGAACATGTGGAGTAAAGTATGTAACAGAAGAATTCTATTTAGAGTGCGTTTCTGCACACACTTACTCACAAGTGTAATCCCAGAGAAGATCCGGGCTGCTGAGTTGCAGCACCAAGCAGAATGAAAAAACACTTCTTCCTGTTTCCTCCAAAATACCATGTGTGAAATTCATAGTGGGGAAAAAAATAGCTGCAACAAAATGTTACAATATTTTTGTCAGACATATTGCGTTTGTGCTGCCTGTGTTATCTGCTTTTTAAATTATACAAAGTGT
>NW_009952803.1:336318-386162 GCF_000747805.2 Chaetura pelagica
CTGCTGAACGTAAAGAATTTGGTAAAAACTAGGCATTTTCTTTCATGTATTTTATGGCTGGAGGCACAAAGATCTCAGAATTAACAGCTAGACATCAGTCATAATGGAGTAGGGGCACAACCCATGTTCCTGAATTTGTAGTTCCCTAGAGGACTGGAATTTATTTCATTTCAGAATTTAAAAGGAATGCAAAAGTTAGTTTCAAATGGAAACTTTACTTGAAATAATACTGAGGAATTGTCCCACTTTGATCAACTGGAATAAAGTGTTATTTGGATTTTGACCTGTCATCATATTCTGTTACAAGAATAGGGAGTTTTAGTTTACTTTTCCAGAAATTTTGAATTAACTGGTAATTTTGGAGGTTATGGGTAGAAGCAGAGGACTTCTGATTAGGAATTTCTGATAAGAGCTGAACTGTATTTTTTTTCCCCTTCTCTGATTTAAAACTCATGTCACTTATAATGCAACCCTGATGCTCTGCCCTGTCAAAGGAGGTTGAGGAGTAAACTGAGATTAAATAAGTGATGTGCACCAAGAGCAGTAGACCCCTCTGTGTTGGCACTCAGGTAGGTGTAACATGCACCTTTTGTACTTTCTGCGCACCTGCATATGCTGACCTGCAATTACATCTTGATGTGCCTGACTAGCATTTCAAAGTGATGGATCATTTCAGAAGGCGGAAGGAGGAGAAGGACATACCCTTGACTGGCATAAACCTGCATTAACTCATTCATCATAACTCATTGATTTCTTTGCCTTGACATCAATTTATCTAGTTGAGCACCTAAGCCTTTCTTTAAAAGATTATGCTGACTTTAGTGAAGGTGTGATGATGTATGCCTACTGAAAGTCTGCCCTCTGCAACAATATATGCCTAATCTTGTCTTAAGATAAATGCAGTTTGAAAAGGAGTTAAAGCTGCTGTTGTACATTTGATGTGTGTGAAGCAACTGCAGAAAAGTGAGAAACAGCAACAAGCCACAACACAGTATCTTATTCTATGACCATGTGGTCTGCCTATTAGATGAGGGGAAGGCGATGGACATCGTCTCCCTAGACTTTAGTGTAAGACCTTTTACACTGTCTCCCACAGCATTCTCCTGGAGAAGCTGGCAACTCATGGCACAGACAAGTGTACTCTTCACTGAGTAAAAAAACTAGCTGGATGGCCAGAGAGTTGTGGTAAATGGGGACAAATCTAGTTGGTTGCCTGTCATAAGTGGTCACCCCTCAAGGCTCAGTTTTGGGGCTGGTTTTGTTCAATATCTTTATCAGTGATCTGTTTGAGGGGATTGAGTGCACCCTCAGTAAGTTTGCAGATGACACCAAATTGGATGGGAGTGTAGATCTGCTGGGGGATAGGAAGGTTCTGCAGAGTGACCTGAACAGGCTGGATCGATGGGCCAAGGCCAATTGTATGAGATACCATAAGGCCGAGTACCAGGTCCTGCATTTTGGTCACAGCCACGCCATACAAACACTACAGGCTTGGGGAAGAGTGGCTGGAGAGCTGCCCAGCAGAAAAGGACCTGGGGGTGCCACTTGACATCTGACTTAACATGAGCCAGAAGTGTGCCCAGGTGGCCAAGGAGGCCAACAGCATCCTGGTCTGATCAGGAATAGTGTGGCCAGCAGGAGTAGGGAAGTGATGGTGCCCCTGTGCTCAGCACTGGTGAAGCCTCACCTCAAGTATTGTGTTCAGTTCTGGGCCTCTCACTATAAGAAGGACATTGAGGTGCTAGAGAGTGTGCAGAGGAGAGCTACGAAGCTCGTTCAGAATCTAGACAACAAGTCCTATGAGGAGCAGCTGAAGGCACTGAGATTGTTAAATTTAGAGGAGAAGAGTCTGAGGTGAGACCTCGTTGCTCTCTAGAACTACTTGAAAGAAGATTGTAGGGAGGTGGGTGTTGGCCTCTTCTCCCAAGTAAATAATGATGGGACCAGAGAAAATGGCCTGAAGCTTGGCCAGAGAAGATTCAGATTGGATATTAGGAGGAATTTCTATACTGAAAGGTTGGCCAGGCACTGGAACAGCCTGCCCAGGGAAGTGGCTGAGTCACCACCCCTGGAGGTATTCAAAAGCTACGTAGATCTGGTACTTCAGGATGTGCTCTAGAGACCAGGTTTGTGTGTGTGGTTTGGTTATGGTTTGGTTTGTGGCTTTTTTTTTTTGGGGGGGAGGGGGTGGGGAGGTTGTGTTGACGGTTGGACTTGGTGATCTTAAAGCTCTTTTCCAACCATGATAATTCTGTGATTCTCTGTATCCATAAATGCGTTTTCCAACTACAGCTCTGACAGTATCCTTTTGCCTCAACCAAGGCATCCTGTCAGATTTTATCCTTTCCTGCTTATCAATACTAGTTGTGGATTATTAGAATAAGTGATTGTATTGGCCCAGCATGAAGAACATCATTGAAGGTGTTGAGATTGTGTGAGTGGATTTTTATGGTTGAGAAGGGCTGAAGAACCTCATTTGGCCCTGGCTTACTCACCACCACCATACCTTTCCTCTCTTCTTCCCTCCATTGTTAATGAACATGCCTGCTCTTGACTTAGTAGTTGTACCAGTGTGGACTGGAACTGGACAGTTGTGAAGTGAAAGTGTATTTATCCTTCAACATTCATGTCTTGACCATGCAGAGGTTGATCTCAGTCCTCTTTCAAGTCACAATTCATAACATTCTAAGCCTAATGGTTTAAAAATACTGCCCATGGTAACTAGATAGAAAGCCTTCTGTTGTAGAGCTACCGTAAACAGGCTTTGACCTTGGACAGTTCTGGTGTGTCCTTGGCTGGAAATGTATTCTGAAAGGAGGAATATTCCACATGGGAGCCAACTGTAAGGGCAGCATTGCTTTCAACCTCATTTTTTTTTCTATTATGTTGTAATTTGGAGAAGTTAAAAGAAACCACGTGACTATTCAATTATTGATGCCTTTCAGAAAGTCTAGGATTGCTTAACGTGTTTGGTGTTCCTTGACTGTTTAGATAGACAATATAGATTTTTGGTAATTTATTTATTTTTTTTCGATAATGATGTTAAGCAAAAATGTGTGTTATTTTCTGTCTAAATAATTTTTTCTTCTCTAGTATTTTTTTTTCCCAGTGTAATTTGGAATCATGTGTCTGGAAATATAGCATTGCACTGGTATCTTCTCTTACCTCTTATCAACTCTTTGTTCAAGAATAATTGGTTTAAACTCTAGTCATTATTTTTCAGCATGTTTGTAAACTCTCACAGTGTTCCTTCAAGTTTGAATATTCCCTCAACCTCCCTTTGTGCCTCTGAAGTAAACTGGAATGTCTCCTGCTCATTCAGTGATAGAAGCTGCAACATAAATTAAGATTATGCCTAGTTTGGATGTTATTTAACAAGTGCCACGTTTCTTATCAGACTAAGATTCACACTGACATAGTTTGCATAACCATATCACATTTGACTTCTCTAAGAGAGAGGATTTATATTAAGTTAGAAATACAAAGTTGAGCACAAGATACATGTAAAATCTGACCATAGTGAAAAAGGTTCTTCTGTGACTTTGAGATCTAACTGTAATTCTCCATCAGAAAGGAGAATGTCTTGGTTTAACTAGTTGTATGTGGTGTTTGACCTCTCAAATATAGAAATTATTCCCTAATGCACATGAGCAAGCAGGCAGAGTTGTTTTCACTGGGTCTCTCAACTATCCATCTAGGCAAACGTAGGTGGGTGTTCTTCAGATGACCCCCCCCTTTCTTGTAAAAGGTGAAACAACAGCTGGAAAAAAGCTGAGGCTTATATTTATACAGACATGTGTATAATCTGTTGAGTCATATAAGCTTTCCTCATCCAAACAGCCTCAGCAACAGATATTCATGTTGGATATTGCTTTAGTAGGGAGAAACAGATCCATCTTGTCAAAGATAGAATGGGTTTGTCAGTATTCAAAAATCACTGAAGGTGACCTTCTATGGGGTGTAGCTCCCCTCCGTCTTGAAGTAGGGTGGCTAAGCATTTCTCAGGATCAGGGCTATAATAATTGCTTTTATCAGCTTTCAATGATAATAGGCTTTTTATGAAAGGTAGATGTTGATGTCTGTCTTTGATAAAGCTGACCCCCTTTTTCATAACTGTGGTATTCTCTTCCACAGTGAAATATAATCAACATACATTTACGTATTTCCTGCAATCAGGACAAGTGGAGGCACATGCTGTAAAAGCAGGATACTGTGGTTAGAGTGTACAGCTTCATCTTAGTCTAATGCAACTATTTAGAAAAAGAAAACTGCAAAAATTTACAAGAGGCTTAATGCAGGCACCTTTGTTTATTATTGTTTATTTATTATTTGTTTATTATTTGTCCTCTAAGCTGTAAAAGTACTCTTTCTAGAACTTTCTAGGACTCTCAGTCCTTCTAGAAAAAGTGACTTTGGAAAAATAGCAAATTCTTTCTGAAAAGACAAGCTCTCCCAATGCATTGTCAGCTCTACCTGCTCTAGTAATTAAAAAAATGCTTATTGATTTTTACTTTGTTCAGCTCTGTGGAATAGTTCAGACAAGATCCTAAGCTGAATTTCACTTCATTTTATTAATTACCATCTAAGCACTTAATAAATATTTATTTGTTTTATCCTTTTTAAAGAAAATGTGCTAGGACAGATGCTCTCCAGGACATAACTAGAATACAACAGGGTTGTACATTTGTAACTGGTGATATAATTTACGTTCTATGAACTATTCTACTGCTGAGAAATACAGAAGGGAAAGAACACATTTAGCTTTCTCAAAGGGAGTTTAAAAAAAACACAACACACTTGCATAAATAATCCAGGTGTCTAACTACTGACAGTTCTCAAATCAATGAACTCAAGAACCCATTTTGGAGATTTGATGGAAACATAAGGTTTCTAACAGAAATACACGTGCAGAGAGCTCTTGCACCCCTCTGGATACTTGCCTATGCAAAGCTGGTTTATTTAGCTAGAAAAATGCATTTGGCCCAGAGGAAGCTGTGATTTTTTTTCCTTCTGACAGGAAGGTTTCCTGTGCTTCAGAAGCATGTTATTCAGGGGCAGTAGAAAAACATTTTAAAATATATTCTTTTATATATAGATATGTGTGTTTATGTATTTTATCCATATATATATAATATATGCATAATGCATGTTTTATAATTACATATATCTTTATATAAAACATATAGTCAGACATATCTCAGAAAAGGAAAACTTGCATGCAAAGGTCTCACAATGTCAATATGTTGTCTTTTGTCTCTACTTAAAGTCGCAGTATCCTTCCTTTTTACTGCACGTGTTCTGTGGGGAAAGAGGCTTTAGTTGGTAGGAGGCTTTTTCCTACCCGAAGGTGGGGTTTTTTTACTATGTTAATTAGAATAGTTTACCCAAAGTTCAAGTAATTCTTTGGCATTGTTGTGTTCCCTTTGTGCTTATCTTGGGATTCTCTGTGCTGTCTTTATTCAAGATTAGACACTTTCCAGGGAGTCAACGTGACCAAGGTCAGATACTCCTCTATCAACCACCCAAGCCTGCTTAATTTGGAATATTTGTAACTATTAAACTTTTCTTTCAACAACTAGGCTTAAGCAGCCTGACCTGTTCTAAAGTCCATAAAATAACTCCTAGTGTCTGGATGATACTGGGGTAGATTTCTTCAGTGAACTAATAAATTAACCTTCTTCACCCTCTGCCTCTCTCTATTTATTTATTTTATTTATTATTTCTTTTAAGGTAGCCATTTCCTTTTCTTTCAGCAGAAGAAATATTCCATGTCCTCAGCTTTGCCATCTGGAGCAAGACTCAGCTACAGCACCTGCTCCTTCCTGTCCAGATGATGTGACTCAGGCTTGTTTCATGGGTAGGAGCATGTCAGGGTCCTCCACACTCGTACTGTGAATGCACATCAGGAATCTGAATCTGTTCTCCCAGTCCCCACGCAGGAACAGCTCAGCTTGTTACCATTTCTAGCACATTTTCATCTGCTGCTTGATGCTGCAATTTCCATCTATTTCTGGGAGGCAAAAAAAAAAAAAAAAAAAAAAAAAAAAAAGGCATTATTATAATTTTAAAAGTCACCAGAAGTTATTCACATCAGCAGTATGCTGTGGTTTTCCCTTTCTCGTTTATCTGTTTGTCAAAGCAGAATGCTTTCCAATGTAGAAAAACCAGTGGGACAAAGCACAGTGCTTGCAGCACTGTTTTCTAGTAAGTGCAAGTAAAGAGTTTAGTAGCTCACTTTATAAATTCTCTCACGGAAGTAACATCCTATAGACTGTATCCTAAAGCTCATTGACTTTAGGTGTCAATCAAGAAGGTAGAAGCTCAGACTGAAGTTTTTCCCATGGTTAAAATATATATGAAGGGGTTCCTAAGGATTCTCTGGTGCCTAATAAGGTGCACTCTCACACTTGAATAATTTCCTGATTGCAGCACTAAAATAGTCCCTTTTCAGTATACTTGTTTGCTGTAATAAAAAATGGAAGTATTCAGTATGGATGAGTTATTCTTCTTAGTTAAATTTGAATTTTGTCAGTTGGTGCTGAAGTGGATAACCGAAGAAGAGAGAGATGAATTAAGAAAAGATCCTGAAGAGGGACTTAAAATAAAAGAAAAAAGTAAAAATGCACCACAGTTCTTTTTCTGGAGAAGTGCTTTGCTTATCCATGAGTTAGCACCTTTCATTTGTGTTTGCTGTGCTAAATGTCACAGGATGTGTGATGCCATGTGGAAGCTATGAGGGTAATTGAGAATTGTTGCCACTAGTGGAAATGCTTGTAACAAATCTCTTAATTATGTAAACATGGAAAAAGTGTCGTTTAAAGAAGGCCTAAAAAATTGAAGCTACCAGAAAGATCAGAACTGGCCAAAATTATTCTATCTGATTAAATGATTGGAATGTCTTGCCCCAACTAAAACAAAATGTTTCCTTGTGGGGGCAGAGTGATCTCAAAAGAAATAGGAGTTTTGTAGCACAGGAAAAAAATGCCTTTTTGTTGTATTAGCTGAAATGATATGGCTTAAATATGGCATTTCAGTTTGTTCTCATACAAAATTTTCAAATCTCTTCCTTCAGCACCATTCAGTGTCACTGGATCAGCATTTTCCAACAAAAAAAAGGAATCTATTAAGAAATGTCTGCTTTTTATACTTGTGATACTTTACATCAGACTAAGAAGCTATTGTTTTTGAGAAGGGTGATTCAAGTTTCTTTTCACAATCACTGTTTGTCTTAAGTTGGCAATGCTGCCATGAAGGAAGGATAGATGTTACTAAATCTAGTGGTCTTAAATGCATTAAGGTGGGCATTGTTAAAGTGGCCTCACATCTTTATTCTGTCCCTCTCCACTTTCTGTTGTTCCCACATAACTGTTTTTCTTCATACTTAGAGATGTCTGTCCACTTCATTGTTATGAAATACCAGATCCATCCAATTTGGTTTTAATTTCTTTTTTTTCAGTTTATTTTTGTTAGTGTCCCTCACGAGAAGTATATGTAGTGAGAACTGTAGGTTGAGGAATTGCTTTGATTCTTATCTAGAGTTAATGGATTTTTCTTTAAAAGCAAATGTTAAATTAAGGGTAAAAGGTGGGCATTTATTTTAAATAGTTATTAAAACTCATTGTAATATGTGGTTCAATTAATGTTTGGTTAGGGGGAAAAAATAAATTGAGGAAACACTGACCAACAGGGAACAGCAGGTACTCATTAGAAGTGTTAAATTGAACATTAATAATACTGTTGTGTGTTTGGAAACTGTGGCAACAGTAGGGAGTGGCAATAAAGACAATTTTCTAATGTCTAAATATATTAATTAAAAAAACTCTGCTTCTCTACTCTTGATCCCAATGGCAGATAACTCCCCTAAAATCATGTTTATTGCTTGTGGATGTGAGAAGGGAAAATGCCATAGAGTTACTGGTTAAAAAGCAAGCATCAAGCCAAGGTGAGGAATGTTATTTTTTCCCCCCAATTCTCTGTCTATGCTGATGATAATACTTGGAAACTTTCAGTTATAATGGAGGTACAAAAATCTCAGCCAGTTGAGCTCAGGTTCAGAAGTCATTAAATTATTCTGATGGTAAATCTTCAGAATTGTTTACCTGAGAAGATACTACTTCACCAGGAATTTTTAAAAACAACTTGTATAAGCATCTGTCAGGAATAAAATAGAATTTATTCTGGTTTAAGGTGAAGGAATAAACCAGATGAACTGTTGGGTCCAGCACCATTTTTTGGCTATGTGGAGTCACAGAGCAAGAGCTGCTGAAGGTGTGCCTGTGCTGTGATTTTTGGCATTTGGTATGGAGCAGAGTTCTTGATGACACGGGACGTCAGCTGAATATAGCCAAATAGTGAATTCATACTCTGTATTGTTTCTCACTGATGGTGCTTTCTGGATAGATAACTTTTTAGCTGGGCTATGCAGTTACTGTGTGTAGACATTAATCTTACATGGAGTATTTAACAGTTTAATTGAACTTTTTCTTTCCAAATGGCTCTGGGAAGAGGTAGGTCTCTGTTCCCAAGTGGCCAAGTGCCTACCTTGCTATGCATTACAGGAAAGCACAAGGGGCATATTAGGGCTTTCTCATGTTGGATAGATGCAGCTGCCTTAACAGCATGGACCTGCAGAAGGAACAGGTCTAGCCTTGGGGTAACATGGGAAGTGGCTGTTCTCTGAGAGGGGGATGTGAGGTCTGGATGGCTAGCTGTGTAAATGAGAGCAGTTAAGTCCGCTTGCATTTCCCACTTAAGTGGAAGCTGATCAATACTCAAATGTGCTACTGACAACCCAAAATTAATTCCAATGGATACCATGCAATTTGATCAAAGGTCTGAAAAACAAACACTTTGCTCACTGAAGAACAACTAAATGCATTTCCAGGGTGCTGACAGTTGCTGGGAAAGGGCCTCCTTTGTTGAGAACAGCAGTGTTTTTCTTTTTCCCCAAATCTGAGTGGAGCATCTTCTTAAAAGCAGATAGCAATAGCTGCAACCTGCACGTAATTCACAGATGCAACATATTGTCAGTGTGTCTGTCTCAAGTAGACACTGGGAAAACAGGGTTGTACCAGATTTAAGTGTATGTAGTAGATCACAGAGGGAGAACTCATCTTTTCATTTTATACACAGTCTGGTATATGGGAAGAGAGACAAGAATATGGAAAAGTATTTGCTTAACTCATATGGCAACCAAGATGAGATGCATTTCTTTACCAAGTGGAGAAATGGAGGGTTGGCTATGAAGGTTCTTTTTTTCTCTTACTTCATGGCACGGAGGGCTACTGGGCAAAGTTATGAACATTTATTGAACACATAATGTGGTCCTCTGCTGCTGTTGGTGGAGCTTGGCAATAAACAAAAAAGCACTTTTGAGGATAAATCACCTTAATATAAAATATGGCCGAAGCTGTTGATTCCTGTGGCATGAATATTCAGCCAGCTTATTCTTCCTTAAACTCATTGTTATAAATAACTGATAAAAAATGAGAGGTACTGTCATTAAAACAAACAAAAAGGTTCATTTATAAAACTAAATATATGTTTGTGGTGTGTTGTTTTTTTCAGCTAATATGACCATGAATTACTGAAATGGAAGGATATGTTAACTTGTACATAGCAGCATAATGAAAGACTCTGTAGGGTGCAGTGGTACTATATAGTGTTTTCTCTCTCTAATTTCTGGGAAAATCCTAAGTATTCTGATGTGAAGTTTTCTGTGGTCATGAATCTCAGGCAAAATTAAACCTTTGTCAATGACACTGCCTTTTGTGTGGTTTTGATGATAATGAGGTAGACAATTTCCAGTCTTTCCTTGAATGTGAGGACTTGTTGCTAAAGAAATTGGCAGACAATGAGGATAAGCAAGTGGAATAGTGACACCTGTATTCACTCTCTAGTTTGTTATTTTTAGACTCTTACTCTCTCCCCACCTGTCTGAAAAAAAATATACATCTTTCTGTACATGGGCAGGCCAGTCTGATGTGAACCAGCATATTCCTGATGGGTTTATGGCAGTTCATTGTTCTACATTGTTTGAGAGTTCAGCCTGCTAAAAAATCACCTGCAATCCAGTGAGCTGCTAAACCTCTCTCTACCCTTTTTGGACCTTTGTGCTATTTTGTTATTCAAAAGCAGTGCATTATCTCATTAATATTGGAGCAAATTGAGTGCACTGGCAGAATCTAACAACTATTTTGTGTATGCTCCCATCTCCTAGCTGAAACTTGAATGTTCCAGGGTGAGCTAAGAAAGAGAAATTGTTGGTTTACCTGAGTGCAACCTCTTCAATGAAATTGAGGACTACACTGGGGTTCTGGGACACACACACACACACATTTAAAAAAAAAAAAAAAAGTCATGAAGTATATATGCAACAAACAGATGTATGGCGAAGTGCTAAAGCTGATCATGAACATATAGTAATTCTAATAAATGTCAGTTGCTGCCAGGTGGCTTTCAGGATATCTTGCTGGATAGTGTTCTTCTGGAGCACGGAATTATTATAAAGCAAGCTAACTTTCTCTGACCGAGAATAATTGATTATTAGCTAGCCAGAAGAATGTCTCACGGCTTCAAGGCAAAATTAGTTCGTCCTATTTTGCCTTGAAACCTGCAGACTAACGTCATGAATGGGGAAGAGATGCCTGCGATAGAATGAAGGCTGCCTCTGTCGAGGGCCCCCTTGTGGACAACGGGAGTGAATGAACTTTGCTCCAGGGTCAGTCTGCAGGTGAGAAACACAGGATGAATGACAGGAGGGAATTTATTCCCCTGCTTGAATGAATAGAATGCAGCAAACCTCTTAAGAAAAGTCCTCGGAGTACAGGTTTTTAGCCTCAAAAAATTCAAACTCCCGAGTATGGTATTTGACTCAGAATTAAGGCTATGTGTTGTGGGGGTAGGTTATTTGTTGTGCTAATAGGTCTGCTTTTTGACCAATCCTTTTCCCCTAGCTTGAGTTAGCACAAGGGCTACTACCAGTAGATAAAGGGTAATGGTCACTAATTGTCTAGACATGCAGAGCACAGTATCAGTCACTGCCTGACTGCATGGTACTTCTTGCTTGTACATATTCCACAATCAGTTATTTCTGTGTTTTGCACCAAGCAAAGCAGTTTGCCAAACGTATCTCAAGCCCACACAACAGTTCTGGCCTTTCACTAAGCATCTGACTCAGGTTCCTCAGCCATGGCCCCAAATCTTTGCCATCTGCACAACGCTTTCCCTTGTCATAGTACTCATCAGGGAGTCACATCCCCCCCTCCTTCCTGACCACCAGCTAGGTGCTGCAGGCCTACACAGATGGGATTGATGGAAAACACTATTGCACCACTTATCCAGATGGAAAGACTATGAGAAGAGCAGTGTCTGTGTCTATTCTCACTCCAAGGGGAAAAAAAAAAAAAAGGCTTAAGTGCATTGTGGTTAATTTTTCTTCTCTAGTTGGCAGACAAAAAAGGTAAAGATGTTTGTCAATTTCTTCTTGCTGCCAAAGGATTGAATATGCTACTGGAGGGTAGATCTTTTGGTTACAAGCTACAATTGGCACTTTTGATGCAAAATCAGTAGCTCCCCATGAGCTTGCAGGAGGCTGCAGCAGGCAACATTATAGAAGCCTTCTTTATGCATTACATGCAGTTGAACATGCTGTGTGCAGTTAGAGATTCAGTTTTAGTTGTCAGTTTTACATCTGTAGATAAACAGACATTTAGGCAGCCCAAGTGCTCCACTTTGTTTCATGTTATTTTGGACATCCTAAAATGCTTTTTCCATGATTTCATTATTTTCTCTGCTGTCAAATTACACAAGAAGTCTTGAATTAAGTTTGCAACACACTTTGCTCACAGTCACTGCAGCTAAAAGCACTTCTCATGTTAGTGCCTCCCATTTCCTATTCCTATCAATTTGTTTTGGGTGGTACGTGTCAGTCAAGTTCACATCCTTTTCACACCACCTAAGCAGATTGATATATTTCAGTAACCTGTTTATACTGCTGTTAACCTTGCAGGGATATTTTGGTGGATTCATTCTGAAATAGTTGTCTGGCAAAAAAACCCAATTGGATATTAACCATGCAGGTGGTTTTCCAGGGTAGTATTGGGGATTTCAAACAGTGGGAGTTCTGGAAGGCTGTGAACTGCTGAAA
The DNA here is from genome assembly GCF_000747805.2 of Chaetura pelagica. Classification (NCBI taxonomy): domain Eukaryota; kingdom Metazoa; phylum Chordata; class Aves; order Apodiformes; family Apodidae; genus Chaetura; species Chaetura pelagica. The sequence goes on from NW_009952803.1 coordinate 348,467, forward strand.
TACTTGGTAGCAACTGAGTGCTGCTCTGAGACTGTATTGTCCTTCAGACAAGACGTAAATCACCTAGATAGGTAGAAAGTTTGTATTCAGAGAATATTGTCTTAGCAGAGATAGGCATTAAAATCTGGCTTGTAATGCCATTTAAAGTAGATCCAACAGTGACCAAGAGTGTGTCTGAATAGAGAGTTTGTCTGTGTAATCTTGTTTGCCCTGGGAGGTGAATGCCATTAGCCTTGAAACCGTAATGTCATGAGTGCTAAGTTTGGGGATGAGATACTTTTGCAAATAATTATAAGCTACGTGGGAATATAATCAGAATCCTTATATCTCAGGAGAAAGACCTAAATGGTGTATCAGCCTTTCTGAGCACATAATTTGCCTGCTTCATGGCAGGGAACCTGTCTTCTAAACAGAGTCTCTGCCTATACCTCCTATGCGTTATGGCTCTTCTGGAAAAATTTATGACTGTTGGACAAAGAGACATAATGGAGCACCCCAAAAAAACTCTTATATTTATGTCTAGAAAAAATAGAGGGTGCAAAAGGGGCTGGCTATGAGACACCACTGGGGTCTACCTTGGCTAGCAGAGCTTCAGCTACATTTGTTGATAGATGACTGGGATAAAAAGGATGGGATGTGGTGGATGCCTTCATTATGTTTCTAGGGGTTTTTTTGTCTTGGGACAATGCTAATCCATATGCTGAGGAGGCATTGCCTCCTGTCTGAGCTACTCTCCCAGCACAGACTCTGACAAGAGATGGCTCATCCAGGCTGAAAAGCAGTTGACTGGATTCATAGTGAAATAAGTGTCTGGTAGTATTGTAACTAGCCGGTGTTAAACTGCTTATGTTTAGTGTTCAGTTCACAGCCTTACTAGAATTTGACGCTCTTTCTTCTTTTAAAGTGTCCTGTTAAGTTCTGAGTGGTTCTCTGCTGAGATAAATCACTATTGTTCCTCTGAGGACAATACACTACCAACTGTTTTTCCCAGCTGGGGATTTGTCCCTGCATGTTGAAACCCAAAGATGGTGAAGAAATAAAATATTCATTGCAAGAAGCTGGCAAATGCTTCTAATTTGCTGCTTCTGATCCTTGCTGTTAACTGCCTTTGGCTCCACGGTGGCTGGCAAAATCCCATCAGAAAATGGGTGTGTGGAGAATTGGGAAACATCTATGTCGTTTGGATGACTGAGGCAAGCGACTGCGTGGGCATTTTTATAAAGGGTTATGTGCAAATGGGATAGATTAAAAGGGAGTTTCTAGCAGGAGTACAGGGAAACCAAAACAGTTGTTCAAATCCCTTCTAATAGCCAGGTTTATCCCTGTAGGAGAGAATTCTACTCCCCCAGGGCGATGACAGGACTGTTTTGCCAGAGAAAGAGATCAAAAGACACTGATCCGCTAGACGAGCCGTCACAGTGGGAACTGGAGCAAGACCAGGAAACCTATTGCTGGCAGAATCAGAGTTTGTCTCCACAGCCATAAAGAAGGTCTTGAGAGGAAGGGTAATTACAGTTATAAGCACACTTGACAACTGCCACTTCAGAGGTGTTTCAGGAGTGCCAGCCAGTTACATTGATTTGGAAAAGCGCTTCTTGTGTCTCTGAACCCATCAGTCCTTGCAGAAGAAGTCCAGATGCTGCCAGGTGTCTGGATTCATGTGCTGACACAATTGGCAATGGCAGGGTTTTCACCTGGGTAATTGGTGGCACAGAAATGGAAGCTGGAATCACAGTGCTCCTGGGCTCTGAGCTCTCAGGAGGGGCTGTTTAGTCCAGTGGTTGAGATGTCAGAAGATGAGGAAAAAGTCAAATATAACAAGGATGGTGTTCAAGAGTCCAAAGGAAATATTTCCTTTCTACCTGTCTGCAGTCTACAAAATTAATATAAACCTTTACCAAGCCCATGCATGACCTTCACATATTTCTACTCCACAGTGATTGATTATGGTCAGTGATGAGTCAATGCTGAAGAGTGCAGAACTGCAGTCCACTCTGAGGACTGGGTAGATGCAGCAGGGAAGTACTGGGAGTTCATACTCATCCCTGGAAGTGGGAATATTATCTGCATTGTTCTTGGCAGATGATTCCCAAATTCGTGGTCCAGCAACAGAGAATTAGTGACCTTGAGCTCCCTTTGGTTTACTGTCTCTATGATTCATTATTGTACTACCAGGCATTTTTCTTCATATCAATATAAATTTTATATTTTTTTTCCTTCTTGAATTCTCTACTTCTTTTTCTACATCTTTTGAATGTGGAAAAATATTCATCCTTTCATCAGCAGAGATACATCTCAAATGTTGAAGAATATTAGCATATCTCTCCTAAGTTGTCCCTTGATGATCTCCAGAGGTCGCTTCCAAACCCTAATATTCTGTGATTCTTTAAATTAAATAACCTAAATTCTTCAACTATTCCTCATGAGATATTTTTTTTAGTGTCTAAAAATCCTCTAGTGTCTTTCAGAATCCCTTTAACTGGACTGAATTATATTAAGTGTATGCCAGCTGAGGCCTTCCTGATAAACCAGAACTGCTCCATGTCACAAAAAATACTCCTGCTACACTCCCGCATGGACTTCTAAATCAAATTTTAGTCTCATGTATAGCTTATGATTGACAATGATGTCTTAGTTCCTTATTGCAGTGTCAATGTTAGTCATTCCCTAGATGGTGCTTAAACAGCTGATTATCCCTACCTGTGTGTAGAGCTTTATATTTCCCTTATTGAATTACAGTCCTCTTACCCCAGGCCATTTCTTCCATTTTCAAGGTAGTTTTGAAGTGTATTCCCTTTCTGCTAGATTCTTGCCACTCCTCTAACTTGCTGGATTTGCGGACTAAACAAGCACTCCTTGCTCATCCTCTGCAAACCATTGATGTAAATCTGACAAGCCTTGGGCCTAGAGCAGACCTGAATCCCTTTGATGTCTAGTTAATCCACCAGTCTGAAAGTCAGTCATCGATAGTTACTTCCTAAATGCAATGTACCACCTATTTTTATGCACCGGACTGGTAGTTCTATCTAGTATCTTGTATCTGGTGATTTCATAGACATACAGAGCAAGCAATGATATTTAAACTGAGTCCCCATGTGACCAAATCAAGAGTTTCCAGGTTTTTTCCTGCAGGAGAGACTTGTAATTTTTCTCAATTTCTGGTTGCCCTTCTCTGTTACTGCTCCAGTGTGAATGCACTTTTTTTTTTTCTTCTTGAATACGAGTGGCCCAAATAATACTCTGTATGCCAGATGTCTTGAAGTGCTGGTTAGTCTTTCTGTCTTTCAGCTGGAAATACCTTTTCAGTTTTATCAAGGATCATATCTGTCTTTTTCCATGGTGAACTCAATCCCTGGCTCATAGTAATTCTGTGACTCATAACAGGTTCCTCTCCTTTAGTTTTCTCTTAAGAATTTGTTTGCTAAGGTTTAATTTGCCTTTCTTGATCTTGGAAAGAGAGGTTAAAATAATTTACATATGTGATTCGATTTTGACATTAGCATCCCACAGAATGGATCGTATTGGTTTGATGTGTGAGTAATGATCTGAACACTCCTACTCTGCATTTTTACTGTGCGCCTTCTCTTCAAACTGAGGATACCGTAAAAACTAAAACATAAGAACACAGTTGAATGATATATTGATATTGTGCAAAAAAACTGAAGAGATGATGGGAGCAAACTTAAATGCTCACATGAATCTTTAAACTCATGGAGTAACAAACACATATGAGAGAACTGAAGCTAGAAGAAACACTCCTTAGTTTAATGAGGAAAGTCTATTAGAAAGAAGTATCAGGTTGTCAGGATGCCTACCATGTATGATGCTGTGACCCTGTAAAAGCTACTTTCTCTTTCCTTGGGTCATCTTAGAAATTTAAATTGATAATTTTGTTAGAGATGTCTGAAATTTGCTGAACTTACTGGAAATGTCCTTTTCTTTTGAAAATTTTAATTCTCTTTATTTCCCAATAACTTTCTTAAAATTTGGTAATTCTATTGTAAAAACAATGAAAGCAAGTTTTTGGTGCTTTCTAACAGGACTTTTCTTTTGTCTTGAATATTTGTGTTTTATCTCTTCCTTCATTCTTGCAATACATTTTTCCCCTCCTTCCATTTCTCTATACACTCTTAGGCATGTAAGACTCAAAGTTTTGTTGTTTTTTAAAATAAAATCATTAGGCAACATAGATTAAATCCTGGGAGTAGCATTATGGAACTCCGGCACTGCATCTCATCGGAAAAGGTCAGCAATGAAACACATGCCATGAAACCTTGCTCTGGCCTCTGAAACATGTCTCCTTGCTGCACAGCTGCTAGTTGTTGCACTAACTTATTTTATACAATCTGATCACAGATGGCAGCAGGTTTTCTCCTCCCCCAGCTCCATCATCAGTCGTTCTCCCCCCATCAGGATGAACTACAATAAAGAAGTGACAGTTCCCACCCACAGCCCAGTCTAGGCTGTGGAATAGAGTGCTGTTCAGTCTGAGAGTCAGGTCATCTTCTTAGACAGCAAGGAAAACCTTTATGGGGTAAGGTGGCATGAACACCAACTTCTGCATGTATTGTTTATATGTCTTGGACCAGGCCCTCTGTAACATTTTTTTTTTTTAGTATTTTACATGTTTTTCCTCTTTCAGACAGGTTATAAACAAACCTTAAAGGTGTATACTTTTTTGGGAGTTTTTACTTGGGGGGTGTTTATTGGGTTGAGCACTTCCTTTATTTTTCAGACTCCTCCTTCTGGCAGTTCAGGCCCCACTGAAACAGGCACAAGCCTGGTTTTGCCAATAATTGTCCCTTCCAAGTTACCAGCAAGCAACAAACTGCTCAGTGAGGATGCAACATATCACAACCTTAGTCTTCTATGAAATGTGGTTATGAAAGTGTTTGTCTAATTGAGGAAATGCTCTCATTTTTATACCTTTGTCACTACAGTAATGCATTAGAGAGCACTGACAAGTGTTTTCCTCTCCTGAGACATGTTTGAGCAGATTAATGAGGTCTCCATCTGGAAGAGAAGATATTCACATTTTGTGTGCAATAGCTGATCAGTATCAGTGTTGTATTATTAAATCCTTTATTTCCAGAAGAGGTACAACCTGATCAGGAAATCTGACTGATTATGAACATATTATGTGGTATTGAGCCAGATCATTTAAACTCCCAGTATTTAAGCTTTTTTTTTATATGTAAGATATGAATAATAAAGCTTTTGAGCCAGTGGATAGTGCTTGGAATTCTACAAGTGAAAGACAGTTATGAAAATTAAGTTGGCTGGCTGACTTTCTGGTATTTAGAGTACCATAGGGATATGTGGAGGATATGAAGCCCATATAATTCCATGAGATGGTATAAGTTAAAAGAATCTATTAACTGGAAATGAAGCTTTCATAGTAATGTTATTAGTTCTAAGGCAGATTAAACTGTGGGATTATGTTTAGCTATTTAAGAATCAAATTACCTTTATCACTGAACAATGCTATGACTCAGGGCCCGGTTCTCAATTCCTTTTTCACTGCCTTTTGCAGATATGGGCTTGGGAAAACTGTTCTCTTTAACAAAAAACATGTTTTTTTTTCCCCAAAGTCTGTAGTGTACTCACTCATTGTAGACTTGTAATATTTGTAGTGCTGTGTCATTTGCCTGCACATCCCATACAGCTCCTTGAAGCTGCCTTGAGGAGGATTTCAAAGTGCTGCCAGGATTAGAGGAAATGTGGAGGGATTTAAGACTTTGTGGGTGAAGGCAATGGAGTTTGGGGAGAACTGGACAGAGACCTTCAATGGCAGATTCAGAGCACCAAGAACAGCTTTGCATATCCCACAGACCTTGTTTCAATATTTATTAGATTGTCAATAAGAATTTGCCTACACCTCAAAATTTCTAATGACTTTCACCAAGATTTTCACCCAGATAATTTTTGGTATCTCTCTGTGAGAACCGCTTCAGCTTCCTTTAACTTCCATCAGCATACAGGAAAGAGCCATCATTTAATTTGACCTGCCTTCCTGGCCAGACTCTGGCATAGTACTTGGGACCTTCTCCCATCACTGGAAGCTGCGAATTCCAAGGAAGTAGCTGAGAAGTCTGAGCTAGAGGAGTTGTGCTGGGTAGTCAGTTTTCCAGAAATTTATGTGGCTACCACAGGTAGCTACTTTAAATGTTACCAATTTGTTTTACCTGAGTATCTAGAATAAATCACATATATAGTTTTCTCTTAGTTTCATGGTTCTCTTCTTCTATGAGCAATTAATAAATTCATTAAGAAAAAAGTATGTCAAGAAGAACAGACTTTCATGAGCTAAGAAATTATGTTAATATACTTAGGTCTATATTTTACTTAGAGCTTGGAGTATATAGAGATAAATCCTACAGTCCTTGTTTTACCCTGAAAATGATTTGAATGTGTTTTGCATCCATAAAATAAGAAAAGTATCTGTGGCTTATATTCTAATAATCCTGTATCTTGGGAATGAATTACATACTTTTTGTAATACACACTGAGGAACATAATCTCACAGTTTTTCAGTGAAGTACCATAATTCCCACTTCTTACTTTTACCAAGGCAAATAACTTGGAAAACATAATTTACTCTCTGTAAACAGTGACTACTGGGTCCAAATCAAATTGTCAAACAGTTGTCTGAGATTGAGGAGGAAGGATGAAAATAAAAAGCAAATTGACATAAATTAATTTACTGGGACTTTCTCCAAAAAAAAGAGTATGGGATTTTCTTGTCTACTGGGATAAAAAAGGATGATGGAAACCTAAATGGAGAACAGAGGTTTGCAAAAATGGTTGTATTTCCAAAATGCACTGGAATTTTAAAAGAAGAGTGAACAAGGCTTTTTATCTCTGGAAAGCAAGGTATTTTAAAAGTTGTTTCAAGTAAGGTGGCTGTAATATGGACAGTGGCTACATTTTGCTAGAACATTTCTATTGCTGGAAAGAACAGAAAAAACTGAGAATAAGGGGTACAGTGTGAGATAGTTTATTTTTTGGCTTGCATAAACTCATAAATTTACCACCAGTAATCAAACTTCTGTGTGACAGCGCACTGCTGGCAGAAAAATGTAAGGAGTTAAAGCTTGTAGCATAGAACTTGCCTTTGTGCGGTTTTCCCGAAAGGCAGTAGTACCAGTAAGAGAGCTGTTGCTGTGTAGTAATTCCTCTTTACGTGAGTTCAAGTAATCTACCTCTGCCCCTGCTGTTCCTTCACTCAGCGACACTCTGCCAATCACCCACACAGTGACTCACCTTGAGAGCCCTTTCTACTATATACTTAGGGAAAGGTTAGAAACATTAAACTGTTCCTTTCCTGTTCTTCCTTTCCCCACCCCCCTTCCTAAAATCACTTCATACAACTCTTTTGCATCACTCTCCCCCAGTTTTCCCTTAGGAAATTTCATCTCTTAAAGATAAACACTTTCAAAGGTTTTGCTTTGAAATAGTGAGATGGATGGGATTGACAGAATTCAAGACCAACCATTTTTGCCTTGTTTTTACCAATCTGATCCTGTAATGGTAATGAAAACTCATATTCAAGTAGAAGTTCCTTCTGGCTCTAACAATGGATAGCAGTAGCCTGATGATTTTGTTATGCAGCTGCTAATTCCTTGTCTTAATTTTTAATGGAATGTGATAGAGGATGCAAGACTACACTAATGAAATGTGTAGTCCACCTGTCTTCCTTGTCTCTTGGAGACAGACTCCTAGCAGTGCAAAATTGTGTATTTTATTTTCCATGTTGCGCATAGAAATCTCAGTGGGGCAAATCCTTCTTCCTTTCTGCCTCAAAATCTCTCTATGTAACAGAAAGAGGAGCTGTTCAAATAGCTCATTTGGGCACACAGAGTCTGTTCTTTCCAGTGTTCATAGACAGTAAAGAGTTAATATTGAACAAACTACCTGGTAATAAAGAAAGGTCAAAGATGAGAAATAGTGATTTGGCCTCTGTAGGCAATCAGCTGTTCCTCCGTGGGTCTTTCTGTAGGAGGGATTGAAGGTGGAATGAAATGAGAACTAGTTGCTTACTCCTGCTTGCCAGATCCTTATTAATCAACTTGTAAATTTATGTAGTAATTTCTGTGAAAATGTTTCAGCTGGATTTGTATCAAAAATGCTTGTTTTGTTATTGTGTTCTTATTTCTTAAATATTCATGTTGTGTTTACTTACAAATGAAAAATTAAATGAGATTACAGGGTGGGCAGAGAGACAAAAAGTTCTGTACAGAAGTAGAGCTTCTCATCTGTGCATACTATAAACTTTTCTCTCCTTAGCAGCATGACAGGGATCTCTTAAGATCCCATGTCTCGTTTAAGTTAACAAGTAGAAACAACATAGAGCTACAAAGGAAAGGCAAGTATTTTCCAGAAAGTGCTTTTGAAGTCTTGACCTGGGAGTAATGAATGGATCTGTAGGATATTAATAGGACATACCTATATGACCTTTTATATGCAATCATTTACATCAAGTCAAAATCTAATTCTGTTCTGAAAGAACATTTCTGAAATGAGAGGAAATCAGTACATTTGGCAGAACTAAGGTTTGATTCCAGGCATAACCTCACCCAGAATACTTCACATATCTCTTCTGTTTGCAGATCAGAGAGTATGTCCTGCAACGTATCTTTATTTTAATTTTGTTTCATAAAATGTCAAAAAAATCTGCATAAGTAGATTTCAAGCATATCACCTTCTGCCTGAAGAGGTAATAATGAAGAGGCTGTATTTTAAGTTGTCTCTGGTGCATGATCCCTTGTGTGCTTAATTGCTTGCAGAGACAGACAATATGGCTCTTGGCTGTAAGATTTTCCACAGTGCAGTCTAGATGCTCAGTGCAGGACCTCTCAGCAAGATTTTGTATTAAAAGCCTTTATGGGTCAGCAGTGTCTGCTGTGAGCAGAATCTCCCCTTCCAAGGGTGTTTAGTCTGCTTCTTTCTCCAGTCTGGCTTTCACACAGTTATGATAAATTAAATATTGATCTTTGGGAAGCTCTTAAGGGAAAAAAACCCTTTATGTGGACAACTTTCTTTGCAAGACCTATATACTTTCATATACTGCACTCCCAGGAGAAGAACAATGGCCTACTGGGATACATTCAAAAAAGGCAGAAGTAGCAAAGCAAGTCAGAATTTCTTCTCTAAGGACTACAGATATTAAAATATAAATTAGCATAAATAAATAATACAAATCAGCAGGAGATTCAGAGGTTATGTCAATTTTATTCATTAGTTGATGTGGTCCAGTTGTGCCCTGAAGCCTTAAAGTGCTTCTGAATCTAAGCTCTGGGCATCTCTGCTGCTCATAGATTTCACCTGCCCTTCTTGTAGGAATAATCCTCTGCTATCTTGTCTGAGGATCATGTAGCCTCAGGGCAGTGGGAAGATGGGTTGGGAAAGCTGAGCACTCTGGGGGATGAGCAGCTTTTAACACATGGCAATTTTCCTTCTCTGATTGCTGTATTTTTTTTTAATTATAAACAAATGCAGCCTTCATGTAATGGACCAGACTTACGAGTCTGAGGCTAAAATGTTCCCTGTTTTTTTCCAGGTCATACAGATAGTGCAGGGTGTGCCAGCCTGCTCTGCTGGGTTTCCTCTGCTCCTTTGCCAGTGTTCTTCACTAGCATCCAGCGTGGGCACTACTTTCAGGAGTGAAAGGATAGAGTGATGTCTGTGCACCTTTGGTAGTGCTGATCTACCAGGGTTTCTCTGGAACAACTATTTCTTTCTCTCTTCATAAAAATCTATAAGCCAGTAATACAAATGCATTGCCCCAGTTTTAATCATGTGATTAGTGTCCAGTTGTCACCAGACACATTTCTAAAAGATAACATTACTGATGCACTAGAGGGAAAACTGCATGTTTGAGTGACTCATGTTTACTTGGTAATCTGGGAGCTCACCAGACATGCATTTTCACCTGAGAAAAACTTTTCAGGAGTTGAATCCCAGCTTGCTTCTCAACAGATGCATTTTTCTTCAGTGCTCTCTAACTGTATACTTTCCGTCTTCTGTCATGCTAATCGCTGAGCAGTGCCTGCATCTGCTCAAGTGCATAGAGAGATCCACTCTATTGTGATTGTTCTAAACATCAGGATGTCCTCATGAATTTCTGTGCTGCAAAGCTACTTTGGGACTTAATTTGAGTATCTTTGGACTTCGACTGTGAAGTAAATACGTGCACATATTTAAACAGAGCCTTGTGATCACATGGGAAGTTTCAAGCATGAGAGACAGATTTGTCACAGGGGGGAAATACTGTTTTCTTAACCTTTCTTGCTGTTTTCCCACTCATTAATTTTTACACTCCTTTCCTCCACCCCACTTTTGAGAAACATGTACAGTGGGGCTTTCCCTCCCTTAGAGAATGCTTTTTGAACTTGTAACCACAAAACAGCATCTCTTCCACTTTATATTCTCTCTTGTGTTATCTCTCAGTGCAATCAGTAGATTGACAGTATCTCGTTTTGGAAAGTGTCTCATTTCCCAGGGTTTGACCAGGTTTTCAGGCTGTTCTTCAAGTGCTGTTTGTTTTCCTCAGTGTCAGAAGCTGAGGGGGGTTCTTTCTTCTTTTTACCTTTTCTGCAGCCATCCCTTTTCTGTTTTGTTTTTTTAATTCCCAACCAGAGCTATTTGAGAGAGCTTGTATGTGAAATAAACTCTTGCTATTGTAGGTTTCCTAGTTCTAAGATCTAGACCATTGAAAAGGGAAGAAATATTAAAAACTATGAAGCAGTAATAAAAAGGTGTATATTGGCAAAGATAAATGCTGTTATTTATTACTGCTTCATAGTTTTTAATAAGGTGTATATTGGCAAAGATAAATGCTGTTATGAACTTGGAGATACGGGAGGTCTGTTAATTGAGATAAAGTATTTTTACCTTGCAGGCTGGCTAATGTCAGTTTTTGTCCTTTCCTGCAACGGATCTGAGCTTTGACATTAAACAGGCAACTACTCTGAAGTAGTTCATATTATTGATAAAAAAATGAGAACTTATTTAGTTTTGTAATATTTAAACTGTAAACTTTTCTGGTTGTCTAGAAATAAAACCCATGAATTTTTAATTATTTTTGTAATATGTTTTTGTCTTTTTGTCATGTAGTACACTAACTCTGTCCAGCTTGGATTTTACAACCACATGAAGTCCATAATAAATGGAATTGGAAGGACTATTTATGTACAGGCAGCTGTGGCTGGTGAATCTGAAGTCTAGTGATTAATCTGAGACCGGGATAAGCAGCCATGATGTGGCATGACTGAGGTTAGCAAATTAACACTTGTACATGTGGCTCTTGAGGATTCTGCTTCTCCTTATGCCCATATAACACAATGGGGCTTTTAAAACTCAGTTGCTGTAGTTAATCTTTATGTCCTGATAGACCTGTTATGTCTTCTCTCCCGTTTTTCTAAAGCATTAAAATACATATATTCACGTACTCGCTGTGATTCAAGTATTGTTCACCTGCATCTTTTAATTTTCTCTTTCATTAAAAGAACCCATTCATTAAAGTCACTTGGCTTTTTTCTGCTCTCACTTTTGTGTCTGTTATTTTTACCTGAAAATCATAAATGATTCATCATTTTTCATTACTAGTGACTCAACTCTGTATGGCATTAATTTGCCTTGCAATAGTCTGTTCTCTCTGCATACATCTGGAATGCTCTGCCATCACTTGCTAAGAGCATTAGTCTTCACATCTTCAGCTGTTCTGACCAAGGAATATTCTTTTAGGCCCTCTTTCTCATGAAATTGCTTCCTGAGCTTTTTATTTACGGGAAAGCCAGCTTTCCTCTGCTTCTGACTACCACCAAGGAAGGTGCTGTCCTTAATCGAAAATGAAATGTTTTGGTTTAGTTATTTGTTTATGCCTTGACAAATGTTAATTTTTCTTTTCAGTTCAAGTGTCTCTATTCATTAACCAGTTAATTGTTGGAAGGAAGTAAAATACTCTTGACACTCAGTTCTGTGATTCTGTAGAACTGTCTTTTCTGCAGTAAAAATTGGCTCCTCATGAATTGCTTGGAAATTGATTTATAAAATCAGCACCAGTATACCAAGTGTTGATGAGGTAGGACAAAGGGAGGGGGTGCTATCTGGGCAATTTCGTGTTTGGCCCCTCAAGCAGGAAATGGGAGCAGTATGCCTTGCTCCAGGATACACTGATATCTCAAACCAAGTCCTGTGGAAATTGTAAACCTTGCCGTTCACTCCAGCTTTGTCTATCCAGACCAGGAGAAAATCCTTAGACACAGCAAGTTTTAGGGTGTATTTCTGTGCCCACATATTAGCTACTTCTCTGCTTTTGAGCTTCAGTTGAGCTACTCGTGTAATGCTCTGATAGATTTTTCTTCAGCCAATGCAGAGCATTTCTTAGCATTGCCCTCCTGAATAAAGTTACAGAAACTAATTTCAGGAGAGGAGTTTTATCTTGCTCTGGCTTTTATTACAACCTGGGGATCATTTCAGAATCTCTATTAACTCAAAGCATTTCTTACTGTGTCCTTTTTCCAGCATGCAGATTTATGTTCTGTGGTAGGAGTGAGGAAACCATTCTGGATAGCTGAATGTTCAATAAGCAATAATATAGTGCACTGTTAGCAAGCATGGATGTTTTGCTAACAAATCCTAGATTTAAAAAACTACTTAACATTCCTTGCCAGTTCTAGAAAATGTTTTCCCACATGGAAATGCTATGCAAGTCTTTGTAATGTGCTTTACAGCATACTTTTAGCATCTAGTCTAACCATGTGCAAGAATTCTAGTGCCAGGAAAAAAGACACCGCACTGAAATACATTCCAGGTTCTGAGGTGTTGGTTTTTTTAATTCAACTTCCAATAATTCCATCATTTCAAAGAAAATACTACTGGTCCTGCTTCACTAACTTGTTGAATATTTTAGGGAGAATTGTATCAAATCTTACTTAATTTCTCATTAGTGCTGACAGAAAATTCAAAGTTATTTTCACTGTTAAAACTTACACTTTATTTTGTCTTTGCAATGCATAGTACTTTTCTACTCAAAGTATGTATTTTAGATATTGTTTTTCAGTCAAATATTTTGGCTTTATTTTTAACCAAAATAATTGAAGGAAATTCACATTCTTCCAAAGTGAAATTGGTAACATGAAATAAAAAATCATAGCAATCTAATGCAAGGCCTACAACTTGATCCCTCAATGGGTAGAATGTGAAACAGAAGAATTTCTGAAATCTCAATGTATCTTACAGGAAATGAAAGAGGAATTCTGTCTTCCAGATAAAAAACTGAAACATGTTCTAGTTTTGAAGAAAATGCAGTCAATGACTGTGAAATTATATTTACTACAGTGATTTTTTTTCTTTTTGTTGTTGGATTTATGTATCAAGTTTTTACAGTCAGATATGCCTGTTACACATATAAGTTATCTGTAATTGCTTTAATTAATTTTGGAAATGCAGTCATTCATTAAATGATAAACAAATTTAACTTGGACAGATAATTAAAGATTCCAGGAAAATCAGATTTACCTTCTCCTATTGCTTACTTTCTTAAGGGAAATCAGTATCTCATTGCTAGCACATTTATTTAGAATATTTATTTAACACTTTGATTCTATAGCTCCTGTGATTTGATTCTTGAGACAAAGAGGAATCACTTGTGACTGTAATTATTTCTTTTTGGACCAGACTGGACATATTTGTGGATTCCATTTTTTTCCAGTTTCTGGGAATCAGCACAGTGTTTGAACTTCGGTTTCAAGAGTTTTGAAATCCTTTATTTCCATTAAAAAGCAGCATATCCCTTCTTTTCCTTACATTAAAACCTATACTTTATGATGTATTTTCCTATTTCAAATTGATTGAATAAATGACATGTTTTTTCTTATAATTTATCTGAATTGAGTAGCTTATTTAATATTTTTGTTTATATTAGATGTAATTAGATTAAATGCACAGTTTTCTTCCTGCTCATGGGCGGCATGAATCAAGTCAGCAGAGATGGCAGATTTTTTCAGACGTTTTCTCTTAGGTAACAATTAGAATTTGAAAACCACTTCTCTCTGGCTTTTGACAATCTGTTGTTAAAATGTCTGTTTTCCCAATTTAATGAATCACTGCAGTTTTGTATAACAACACTACCCTTTTATATAGTTGCTAAAATTTTTAAATAAGAGTTGACAAATGTTTATATCTGGTCAAAAAAGTGACTGTCATCATTTTAGTTTTAGATGCCTTCATTTCTTGACCATGTCCCTAATATGATCATGCTGAGGTGTTTCCTTTCTTGGTGCTTTTAAGTTACTGGAATTCCAAGCCAGCCAAAGTAAGAGATAAATGAGACCTAATATTGTTTCATTGACTTTGAAGCACGTGGCATTTCCATTTCTCTTCATGAAAAAGGTCACTTTAATCAGTGCTGAATGCTTCAGAGTTGATAGCACAAAACAGTCTTAATAGGTTATTTGAATAGCAATTTGCCTCAGATGAAATTCCCTTAATTGGAAGAACATATATTTGCAGCAAACTGCAACATGGACTGAAGAGCTCCAAGAGGAAAGCCCTTTTTGCTAGTCTGACAATCAGGAACTGATTGACAGAACTAGGCTTGCTTTACTCAAAGGAAGAATAATTAAAGACACACAAAACATCACTCCTTAAACACGTACCAGGGTGCTGCAAGAGAGTAGAGAATACACTATTCAAATGATCAAAGAGACAAAGAAGTAAATTTCAGTAAGCAAGATTCAGATTTGGCAGTATGAAAATCTTCTGAGCATTCAAGATAATGATTGAAGGAGTGGGACAGCTTGCTTCGGGAGGCTATGGGAATTCGAATACTGAAGGTGTTAAAAGCAGACCTTTGCTCTTAGATTTCAAATTTGCTCACATCAATGTATGTGTCCAAAAAGTAAGGAGGCTGGAGTGAGATCTCTGTTCGTTTTCACACAGCAATAACTTATTTTCAAACTTGCTCTGCTTTTCAGGAAGGTTTTTTTCAACTTTAAAACCATTCAGTCTTTCAGAGTCTCCTTATTGCTCAGGTCTTGCCTGCTAATTTTTGGCTCTTAAATTGAAACTAAAAGTTGTTGTGCATTCTCAGACAGTCCTCTTAAGTGAGATTCATTTCAGTTTTAGCCAACTAAAAGCATGACATCTAACCAAACATCCAGGCACCTGCTGCAGCCTATAGGGAGGAGAGAGAATCTGGTAGAGGATTTTTTTCTGTATCCAGTGTTACTTAAATCATCTCTTCTCAGGCAAAATAGATGTTTCTATAAGGAAACATGTACTGCCTATGTATGAAGTTGATTGAACTCATTGAAGGACTTTTAACTTCATTTAGAGAAAGTGTACTTGAAACGTCACAAAAGTATAATACAAGTTATACACAGTCTGTGATACTACTCACTGCTTCAGTATATGCCTCTACTTCTGATTGCATGAAGTATGTAAATGTGCAAATTTGAATTTTTCTTAATTTTTATATTTTCATTCACTGTGAAATCAGAATAATCCAATTTTATGTGGAAACTAAACACAAAAAGTTGCCTTGGTAAGTATGAAACTGACACTGAAAGATGCTCAGCTCCCCTACCAAAGCATACTTTGCTGGGACTCGTGGAGCTTTCTAGGTCTTTCTGAGTTATGTTCTCTTTAAAGTACTGACACTGATATCCCAAGCTCAGTAAGAAGGATCTGTCTCCATCAGAACTGTTTCAAAAACAAGTAGTTGTTGCTGTGGGTTTTCCATGAGGAAAGTGTGTATGGCTCTACGGTTGATCTGTGTGGCAGTAAACCCACCAGAGGCTGTGATGGAGGATCATAAAACCCAGCCTCTGTAGAGCACTATGATTGGATCCCTATGAGCAGTGAGAAGTCCAGTTCTCAAGCTCTGATTCCTTGAACCTTTTTCCAGAGTTTTTTCTACCTCTCTTACTGCAAAAAAGGAATTATGTGAAGAGCACCCACCTCTTTTCTCATGCTTGCATTTTTGGGAGGCATGCTGGAATTGCTCCTGACCATTGTCCAGGCATGATTTCCATATTTGGACAGTCAAGCACCAAATATAAAAACTAAACAAAGAGTTGGTCCATTCTGAAGGAGAATTTCACTTGGACCTTAAAATCACAGAGGAATTGCCTTCTCTAGTGTTTCCAGATTTTACCAGTATCTCAGGCTCGTACCTATATTTCTTGTCCAGTCCAAATTCACAGTGAAGTCAAAGGGAATTTTAATATACCCATTATATTCCTGGGAGAAAGAAAGTATCACTAGTTAATTAGATTCAGCATATTAGAACATTGTGGGAAAGCTTGGGATTTCTTCCTGACTAGAAATTAGTTACAGTGAAGAAGAACTTTAAGAAAAGTGGCATACATAGTGGGAGATTATAAATATACCTTAAAATCCAATGCCCCTTAACAGACAGGGGAATGCAATAAGAAAGTGTTTCTGTGCAGAAAGGCATCTTTGGAAAAACTTTTGGGTTTAGTGCTAAACCATGAGAAATTATGCTGTGGAAAAATAGTAGAACAGAGGGAAATCAGAATTGAATATATTTGTCTTCCTCAGCATCATTCCATGTATTACAAATAAAAAAGTACAGATCACATACCTAAAAAACTCTGAAATAATCAACTGACTGAATAAATTCTGTCTTTTCTGCTCTTCTCAGAGAATCTGATTGGATAGCCATCTAGCATCTAGGAGTATCTTCTAATTGAACAAAGCAATTATTTAGGACATGTACTCCAATATTAGCACAATGTTTCATCCATCGAACTTATCCTTTCATTCTTCATAGTCCTCAGGCACCCCTCATGTTTGCCATGATCTTTTGAAAATGATGGAGAGTGATAGAACAACATCATGAGCCAGTTCTCTCTCTCTTTGGGATTTTAAAATCCGAAAGAACAGTTCAGGGTAAATTTAATTTGTTGGTATTTAGAATATGTACTAGCATACATCAAAGTCCATAAAGGTCTTTCTCCAGCTGAAGGCTCTGCCATGCCCAGCTGCTGGTCATTTTCCCAGTTGCTGAGGTGGCACAACCCTGTTTTCTGTGTTTGTGTTTAAGTGTTTGTGTGAGTACTCCCCTAGCTCACTTCAGGCAAAAATACCTATTTAAACACGGCAAACTAACCTTTCTAACTCTATCGACAGTGAATCAGGGAGATAAAGGGAAGGCAATAAACTGTCCTATCATACTTTATCATTTCAAGTCTAAGTAGTTTTTGCCCCAAACTAGGTTTGTTTGTTTTATTTTCCATTCTGAGGTATTACTAGGCTATGTGTAGACTAACACTGTAATTGTTTCCATAGTAACAAAGACTTCAAAGATGGAATGAGCTGGAGAATAAAAAAGAACAACAACAAGCTATAAAAAAAAAAAAACTGTCCTATCATACTTTATCATTTCAAGTCTACACAATATCTGGTACCAAAGTCGAAAGGTTGTATGGCTCCTTTGCAATGACCCAGGCTAACAGGAGAATGATGCTGTGCATCTCAAATTCTTTAAAATATGCTCTTCCTGGCAGTCCATAGCATTTGTATTCTCTGATTCTTTTCCTTTCCTCTGGCTCTGTTTCTTTACTACTTAAAGACATGCTGTCAACTTGAGTGTCATCCTTCCAGTATTGTCCCTAATATGAATACAATCCAAAAGAGAGATCTGCTAGAAGAACTGGTGTTTGCTCATTTCAAAAATACTGATTTATGCCAGCTACAAATTATTTAGTCTGATCTCTAACCACATGCACACTCCTGAGTTGTTGTTTTGGTTGGGTGGGGTGTTTTGATTTCTCTTTTGTTTGGTTTTTTTACATTAAATATCACTGTTATGGTTATCAGGAAACCTGCATTCTGGTTTTGAATGTGCTACTGGCATATATTGTATGTTGCATGCTTGTTCATGTCTTGGCTTCTCAAGATGTACAAAGGGAAGTGTAATTCTTCTCTGTTGCATACTGGTTTTGAGAGGAGAGTGTTTCAAGATGAGCGGTATCTCTTCTATCATGTTCAAGCCTGTTTTGCATAAAAAATATATATAGTGAGGTACAATATGCCTGATGCCTAAATATTGTAACGTTCTGCAGCAGATTTTTTTTTAGTTCTGTGAACTCTTGTACTTGTTTTGAATATTTCAGATGAAATGCTTAGCATTTTGCCTAAGCTTGATGCTAGAATTATCTAAACTAAGAAGTATCTTGACTACATAATGCGTGTCAGAATGTTACTGCAACTTATTTTCGGCTGTATGGAGTGTGATACTGTCTAAAATAAGTAGAGTTTCTTTAAAATGCAATGCACAACATGTTGATGGCCAGTCGTGAAGATGAAAACATATTCTATTTGTGGGCCCAGAGCTCCTTGGAGAATGTCACAGCTCCATGCAAGGGGCTGGAAACTCTTGTGCCAGGAAAACAGCCACGTGTCAGGGGAAATTAACTGGGAAAGGTCTGGTCCACTGTTTCTGGCTCCTGCAGTCAACTCATCAGTCAGCTTCAGAATCTGTGGAAACTCCCACATTTGAAAAGCTCACTGGACTCTCCAGCTGAGACCTCCCAGGCACATGCATTTGTAACTCAGAGTTAAAATATAATTTACTTTGGCTTAACAGCTTCTAAATCTTTTCTTCTTCCAGATGGTAGAATGTGTATAATTAAGCATTTGGCAATGTTGGCCTAAGCAACCATGTCCCTCTCGGAATATTTTCAAAACAAATACACAGGAAATGTGGACAGGGTGATCCAAAGTCACTGTTTTTTTGGGGAAAGGGTTGTTTGTTTCTGGGTTGTTTTGTTTCGTTTTCAGGGTTTGTGCTCCTTTAATGGGTAAAGACACAACCCTCCATGGTAGTTTCAGTCAAGCCTGGCATTGGGATGCTCACATTATCTGTCTTCTACATAAGGATGCCAAACTTCAGCAAAGGGAAAGATGATAAAAGAGCGTGAGTTGAGAAAGTTCTATCTGAATTTAATGTGGTAATCTAGTTCTGCAGTGATCCCTGAGCCATGGCCAGGAGATTGAGTTAGATTTGTTGACTTGTCACAATAGGTAGGCTATGTACAGTCGGAGTGAAATACTGGTAACAGGCTTTTCTCATACCCTAAGGGATAGATAGCATTTCATGTCTACTGGTATAAATGGCAGCATAAGTGGGAGACCTGTAAGTTATATTACTTTAGCAAAAGAAGTGTTGTAAAGACCTGACTCCAACTTTCTATTGATAACATTTCAGTAAAGTTTGCTAAAGATTTAGCAGTATAAAGTTGGAGTCAGATCTGCACAGATGCCAAAGGAAAGAATAATCAGATAATAGGTACTTAATGGATTTAATGAACTCTGAAACATAAATAAGGTTGTTGACACTAGATGTCTAACATATCCCAGCCCACACTAGACAGAGCCAGTTATTTCCTATGTCTCTTAAAATGAGAAAGCTGTACAAAATCAAGGCCTTATGCATAACGACTGTTGGCAAGTTATGACTTCCAAATGACTATTACTGCAGATTAGTTATTAGATGATTTTAAATGTATTCTGTCAGGTTAGGATGAAGTCAGATGTCTTAGGGACCAGAATCCATGCTGGATTTAAGTATGTTTTGTACGAAGGCAAGGAAGACCAGGAGCAAAGTGTCAACATAAAGAGCAGGAGGGAGAAATTTGATAACTGAGTTTCACAGAACATTCAGCTTCATGTCGCTTTAAACACTGGTGATGTCTCTTAGGAACTGTGTTCACCACTTCTTAATGAGGGCTATGTAGAATTTCTTTAAAGGAAAAAACTTGCACTCCAGCTTTTAATCACTTGAATAGAACCCAGATTCCTGATGTCCAATTTGGATTGAAAAGCTCTTTTTTTTTTTTTTTTTTTCACACCACTAACTAGTTATGAGTGTTTTACAAAGCAGTGCTTTGAGGTTTTTTGTGCATGTTTTTCTTTTGCCAATTGTGATAGTTTTTTTTTTCACATATCAAAACTCAGTCACCTCACTGCCTAGGAATCCTCCATTAGTTTTGAAGACCTCCAACCTGCCCTCACAGAAATATGAGGTTCAGAGGTTTTTTTGGAAGTTGAGCCTGCTTAATCTGACTCTATAAACATTGAAACTTCAGTGTGTTTGTTATTATACTCCAACTTTGTAGGCTATAGTTTTATCCTGCTTTAATACAAATCAGATTTGAAGTTACATGTGACTTCAGTCTTTTGGGTTCAAAAAACGCTAAAAAAAAATTATTTTCCTTTTTGTTTTTCCAGAGTCATGTCTTATCTGAGCCCTCCTAAGTGAACAGAGAGAAAGGAAAGGAAACAAGAAAACAGTAACTGCTGTGTCTTTTGACCCAAACAGTGAAATAACTGATCACAGGGAAATTTTAGTTCAGCTCCCTGAACTGAGATGGTTGGAAAAACTGATGATAGAAAGACAGGCTTAACTGAGTCTTCAAAGCTTTACAGTCCTATTTTTCAACCTAATGAACTTATTATTAAAGTCTCATGATCCTCATGAATTTTCTCTCACATGAAATGGTAAAAAATCACTGGCTTTGAAATTTGTGAAGGACACCTATAGTTGGAAAATTGTATAAATTAGTTTTGGCCATTTTTTTTTTGTTGCAGTTTTCCATTACCCCATAACTGCAGTTCCTTTTGGGTGAGGGTTGTTACCTGGTACAGCTCTCTGTCAAAGGCGGGAATGCAGCTGTACACACCCTTTCTAGTTATATTCCCTCCAGTGTGGGGCTTTTATTTTTCAGGCGTAGAGCATTGAGGCCATTATACAGTGTGTCTGACATAAATTACAATCTATTTGACATGGAGTTTGATAACGAAAGTATAAAAGCCATTT
This sequence comes from Chaetura pelagica, assembly GCF_000747805.2. Lineage (NCBI taxonomy): Eukaryota > Metazoa > Chordata > Aves > Apodiformes > Apodidae > Chaetura > Chaetura pelagica. The sequence continues at coordinate 369,315 of NW_009952803.1, forward strand.
GCAGGAAACAATGGCAGTTTCTGCATTTCTGGTTAGTGAAAACAATTAACTTCATGCTTCCGAACATATCATTAGCTGGTTCCCATTTTAAAGTGCTAAATATTTTTAATATTTCCAGGGTCTATCTACATATCAGCCATTAACCTTAGTGCTTGTATCTGCTTTGAAAAAAAATCCTATTATGCCATCCTAGAATGAAATAAACAAGAGCACACTAAATCTTTGATGCATTATGTACTGTGATAAGTTTTTTTCTTGACAGTTAAAATGTCAGTACTCTGAATGCTTGAGAGGATTGCCTTGCTGTTCGTACACATAGACAGCTATCTACTATAGCTCTTGGAAATAAAATTGTCCCTTGACAGAACAAAACAAGAGAAAAAAATAAGAATTCTTCCTGGCTGTTTTGGATAGTCTGGTATTTTACATAATTCCTATCATTAAGCTGTTCTGGTGGATGGCCTGTCTCTGAGATTCCCTCACCACTGTACAGCTGTGGGAAGAGAAGATCCTGCAGATCAAGTTGGCGATGGGTTTTTTTCTGCAAGGGTAATCTATAAAAGAATAAAACTGTTCTCTGTTGTATCGTTTAATAGGGGTTGCAGAGCCACAGACATACTGCCTCAATGATCTTCTCCAACATACTCTTAGGGGATGATGCAGTGGGGCAGATCAGGTACTTGTGCTTCAGAATTCTCTCTGCTGTTATCCTCCTAGAGCATTTTTGTGCTTATGTTTCTGACTGCCTAATTTAAATGACCTGTCTGTAGCATGTTTATCTTAAAAATACAGGATATTTTGTAATTCCCCAAATTATAGTGCACACAGTACCCAATCCCCCTCACATTAATGAGGTCCATGAATACCTTTGGCAGGGCTTCTTGCCAGATTCCTTGCCTCAAATTCTGTTTTCTGGCACCAAGTGATTCTGTTTAAGAGCTGTATCAACAGAGCTTTAAATGCTGCCCTGAATTCAGGTCAGTGCTACAACACTGTCCTTAAACTCATCTTGCCCCCACATACATTTCAGAAACAGACTGCAGACCTTATGATTCCTCCTTCCATGTTTTTTCTTCAATTAATTTTTATTTGAAAGGGAATAATAGGAGTTTGGCAGTTTGAACTACTTCTTAAATGCCTTTGTGTCACCCTAACTAGCTAACATTTGTTTTGTAATCTGTGATTATTTTATTGAATGTATTTCCAAGAAGATCATATTGTCGCAATCAAATCGCACCATCAGATTTATTTTCTTCTCCAGTTTCTATAGGCAGGTACTACTGGGACATGAATGTGGAGGGAAAGGGGATAACGTGAATGTCTTGATGGGCAAATGCTTGGACAGTGTTCAGGGAGGAGAAAGACTGATTGTTGCTTTTGTGAGGTTTTTTTCCTAAATCTTGGTTGCCTTAGAGCTACCTTTCTCAAACCCCTGTCCGAGCCAAGAAGGCAGAAAAGCAAACCTTGAGTTTTGTTCTGGGCTCATTTCTGTTTTGGTATCTCGGTTATGCCCCTTTGAAGAATTTTTCTTTCTTGGCTCTACTCTTTGATGTTGCTTATGTTTTCTATTGCTGTTTACCAGGCTTTCTGTGAGGCTCCTCAGTCTTTTATGTGCCCTTTAGTGATTGTATACGGCATCTGTCTATTTGGGAAGCGTGAATTGTTCAGGTTGATGTTGCATTTGTTATCTGTCATTTGTCTATGGGATGGAACTGCAATAGCAAAAAGCTGAAAATTAAATGATTCTGTGACCTCCTCTCCTCTTCCCTGATCATTTACTTTCTGAAATAATAAGCAATTTTGTGGCAAAAGACACAGCATGTCCAGGTGGAAGGTCTAAGTTTTACTTCAAGACTTGTAATATAGCAACAAATAAGTAAGCAAATAATAGAAACCTCACACAATCTTCTCATATCTTGTGGAAAATAGGATGTACAGTGACTCAGGTGTGCTACATTGATCCAAATACCCATCTAAGCTGCATTCCATAAGGAATGTGAGAATGCTGCACTATAAAAAAGAAAAAAGAAAAAAAAGTGATTTTCTGGAGCTTTGTGGACCCATTTTGACCTCAGGTACTTCCTTTTGTCTGTCTCCCATTTGGCTTCATCAGAACCTGGCTGAACATGAGTTAGTAAAATTGTGCCTCTGGTCTGTGTTTGTCAAACTAAGGTACTAAATTAAACTTCTACATTCTTACTTGCATGTTTCTTACATAAAGAGCCTGATACATAAAGATTCTGGTTTGCCTCTGTAGTTCTTCAGCTTGTTGGGTTGTTGAAGTTGGGTTGTTGAGTTGTTAAACTATAAGAAAGATCAGGTCATGAGCTAGCAGCAGGGCTGTACATCAGCCTCAACCCCTCCAAAACTATCATGATGTTCTCAATGTCTCCCATGAGTAGAATTGCATTTATGGACTTGTCTGTGGTTCAAGTTATATGAGACTTCAAATGTTTCTGTTCAGATGTCCCTGGGCTTGCCTGTGGATGTCATCTTCCTCTTTGCAGGGATTCAGTCTACTTCAGTGATATGTAACCTGATGGAGGTTACTGCATGGGGGCAGGGAACAGCCCCATCTAAGCACAAGCTGACAATTTCTTCCTATCTGGGGAGCTACTTAAAGACAGCTATGATAGTTATATTCTCCTGCTCTAATTACTTTCTATTTTATTTCACTTCCTTCCCTCACTTTCCCACTAAGTATTGTGGAGGGACAATGCTACAGCTATCAATTCCTTTTTGCTCGTGTTAATGACTCCGCTCCTTCCTCAAGTGACTCTGTATCACAGTCATTAATGAAATGTCACAGACTAAGAACATATGGGGCTCTGTTCATTGCCAGGAAGCAAAGGTAGCAGTAGTACACCCTGGAGAGAAATTTTTCTTAAAAGTGAAGATGTTGTTCTCCATTCCCATGGTAAGAATCACTGGAGCGCACAAGTGCAACTGCGTACAGCCTTTCCTTAGAGCACCCATCCCATTTGTAATCTGCTCTTGGCTATAAGCTTGGATTGCAGTGTACCAGTTTTAGTACTTATCCCATAGCAACAGACAGCTGAGTTTTTACATTACAAAATAGCTATCACTACAGCAGTGGTTTAGATGATGGTCAGGTACTGTCCATTGTGTGTGATCTTGAACAATGTCTAGTAGCCAGAATAAAAATCAGTCTGACATCTTGAAATAATCATGCAGCTAAATGGGCATGTTAAAATGAGCTATAACAAGTGAAGCATGCAGCAGAAGCAGGAGAAGAGAAAATATGTTTGCTCTCAGGCAAGCTTAATTACCTGGGCTACAGATTACTGTTAGATTTTAGAGGATAATGTCGTAAGTAAAGCTGAGGTAGTACTGCAAAATAGGGTGCTTAGGCTGCCTCTGAGAATTACTCCCTAGGTAGCTCTATCAGCTTTATCCCAAGAGACATAATGACCACACAGTCCCAAATTCAGTGACTCGTGTGCTCTTTATTGTTCATTCACTGTTAGAAGTAACTTGGGTATACAATTCTATTTCGTGTGTATATTTTGGGAATGACTGCACAAATATGTGGCTTTGGTTATCAGAATTGATAGATGTAAGCTTTCTCCTTAAGGATAACTTGTTTATTCCTGCTAAGTGTTAGCCACCCAGCTAAAGAGATTGAAACAATGTGGCTAGTACTTTGTATTTAAACAAATAAATGAAATGGTTACAGCCCGGAAACTCTTGATCAATTCAGTGTGTGTATATTCTGTCTGAATCAACTGCTATACTACAAGTTAACCTTCTAAGCGCAAAATTTTTAGTCAAACAGATTATGTAATAATAGAATCATTAAGGTTGAAAAAGACCTTCAAGATCATTAAGTCCAACTGTCAGCCTTACACCCTTGTGACCACTAAACCATCTCCTGAAGCACCACATCTAGCCATATTTTTATACCTCCAGGGACGGTGCCTCCACCAGTGTGGAGAATAGCCATGGGAAAAGAAAAAGGGCCTCCTCTATCTGTAAAGAAGTAGGGAAAACAATGAGACCAGCTAAGGACCAGGGCTTGCTGTGAGCAGCACTGTGAATGTTGACAAACATCAGAACACTGTTTATCGTGTTCTGCATTGGGAACGCAAGATCTGCGTATGTGCTAAGGAGCAGGAGTGAGTGCTGCTTACATTCTCTGTACCCTGGAGCTTATTCTCAGTTCCCACTGTAAAAGTACGTAAAGGAGCATTTTCTCATAATAAATTATTTCATTGCTTCCCATCCTGGAGTTCATGTCTTAACCACCACACATCTCCTCCCTGGGCAGCCTGTTCCAACATGTCACCACTATTTTAGTGGAGAAATTTTTCCTAATATCCAATCTGAACCTCCCCTGGTGACACTTGACCCCATTTCCTCTTGTCCTGTCACTAGGGAGAAGAGGGTAACACCCATCTCCCTACAACCTCCTCTCAGGTAATTGTAGAGAGCAATGAGGTCTCCCCTCAGCCTCCTCTTCTTCAGGATGAACAGCCCCAGCTCCCTCAGCCTCTCCTCATAGGGCTGGTTCCCCAGACCCCTAATCAGCCTTGCTGCCCTTCTCTGCACCCTCTCCAGCACCTCAATGTCCTTCCTATACTGCAGTGCCCAAAACTGCACACAGTGCTTGAGGTGCAGCCTCACCAAGGCCAAGTAGAGGGGCAGGATCACCTCCCTGGTCCTGCTGGTCACACTGTTCCTGATGCACCTGGGCACACTGCTGGCTCATGTTCAGCCGATTGTCAATCAACACCCCCTGGTCCCTCTCTGCTGGGCAGCTCTCCAGCCACTCCTGCCCAAGCCTGTAGCAGTGCTGGGGGTTGTTGTGGCCAAGCTGCAGTGCCTGACATTTGGCCTTATTAAACCTCATGCAATTGGCCTTGGCTTATGGATCAAGCCTATCTAGATCCTTCTGCAGACCCTACCTGCCCTCAAGCAGATTGACACTCCCACACAATCAAGTAAATTTTACCAGTCCAGAGAGAAAGAAAGATTAAGATCTATTTGCCATGGTGGATTGAATTTTGCCTTTGGGCAGGACTGGGCCTTAAAGCAGCATTGCTATAATGGAGAACTGCCCATCTACAGGGAAGCCTTGATGTTAGCATGAGTAGATCTCATTCACTTAGAAATGTGATGGTCCAGGTTTTCTTCTCATGAAGACTGAATCTCAGAACTTTACAACTATTCCAAAACCAAAATATTGCCCTCCCCTAAGCCTAACCTCCAAATCAAATTTGCTCAAAGAGTTTCCAGTTCCTCCTGTAGCTAGCACAACTCGTAAGCATTGTCACTTCTCTGTGAAACTCAGCAGCAGTTGCTGGAAGTGGTGAAGAGGAGCTCAGCTGGGTTAGTGCCAACCTGCTGCTGCAGGCTCTTTGTTAACATAAATCAAGGGGAAGGCTGCTAAGATGTGAATAAACTCATTCAGCTACTTGTGGGGAAACTGCAGCAGGAGCTCCGAGAGGAAGGGTTGGTGGGAGGATTTATCGCAGAAGCACAGTAGGAACTAAGTTCTGAGAAAAGAGGAAACTTTGGAGATAGCATGAGTGGAACAGTCTGGATTCAGGTGAAGCTAGGCAGCACTAAAGAGGGGAATGAATAGGCCAAATAAACCTGAAAAGTCTGTAATTTGCTTACAGGACTCACTGTTTGTGTACAAAGTGTCATGCCAGGTATTTGCTATTAAAAAATGAATACATTCTTTATGTAGAAGAGCATAGAATAAATTGTCTAGTTTTATAGAATAGGTTTCTGGAACCCAAACTGAATTTTTCATTATGCTGAGTTCAGCTTTTCAGGACTTCTGAGCTTAGCAGATGTTTGTTGTGCATTGAATATGACCTAAGATACAGGATGGGAACTGGGGACAAGGTAAATTTAAATTGGAGATTAGTATAGTTTTCTGTAAGACAGGAGTCTGGAGTGTTGCACAGCTGCAGCTGCAGACAACTGCAGTGGACCATGGAGATAAAAATTAGTTCTCTGGAATCAAATTCCAGCAGGAGCTAATTGAAAGCCCATTGCAGTGAACATGAGCCTTATTATCAATTTCAGTATGTTCTGGATCAAGAGTTTAATTTCTTGGCATATCTCTCAAATCAGAATTTCTAAGTTATGTGAAACATAAGTTTTAATTTGTGCTGAACTCATAGTTTGCATTTGGTGCAGGGTGGTAACTGTCAGTGTTGCTTTTTCATATGTAAATAGGTCTCATTTGTAAGATGCTCATCTCTGGAAGTTTTAGCCAGCTGTCTTCACATGTTGGCATTTCTTCTGTGTGTGTAGCTTTAGAATACAAATCTGGAGTGAGAAAGGGACATCTTAAAATGTATTTTCTCACTCTTAAAAGGCTGCAGAATTCTTCTTCACAGACCAGCCTTATGCGTAAGTACAATTTCTGTTATTAATGCACTCCATGTAGCATTTGGAGTTTTTTCTTCTTTGTTTTTGTTGGTGTTTTGCATACTGTTTCCTTGTACTGGGAGGATCCAAGGGAATATCAGTAACAAAAATATACCATAAGAGAGAGAGAAGAAAGGGAAGAAAAAATCAGACTAGCCAAAGGAGATCTTTAAGTTACAGTTTTAATACATCTTGTCCATTCTTTGTTCATTGTGAAGAACAAAAGGACCAAAAAGGGCCACTGCTATCTTGCATAACACTTGCTTCATTTTCTGGCTTAGGTTTCTCCCAGTCCTCCAGTGGTCCCTGCTCCAAACCCCATTGAAATCAGCAGAACTTCAGAAGTTGATGTTTTAGACCCAATAAGCATACAGCTATCTGGGAAGGTAGGATGTCTGGTGGTGGAGAGATTTTTCTTTCTTGAAGTGCAAGGGGGACATTAAGTAATTTGTAGCAGATGGGTCCATTATTTCCCCTGGTTCCCTCCTCCCCTGGAGGTGGTCTATGCAGCAATAACTGCACAAAGGCCTGTGACCAGCCCTCGGCTCCTATCAGCAATGGAGGAACCACAGATGTTTTGGTCTGATGGGAGTACTTTGCTGGCTTATCAAGAACAAGTGTTGCAGGTAGAAACTGCAATATCAAAGCCACTTTCCGCTTCTCTGTCTGTGGTCCTAGAAGAAGGAACAAGTAACCATATTACTCTAATCTTCACATATGCCTTTTACAACATTAGTAAATCAGCAGTGATCCACTGATTTTCCAGTGAGAAATACATCTAACACACTCTGTCATACCTGATCCACAGTAAATCCAGTGGTTTCACGGCACATTGTACCACTGATACTGTGCTCATATGGCAAATGCAGGCAACACTTCGTGGTGACTGGATGCTGGAGGATAAACAACTGTTCAGGGTGTACACAGTTGGCTTAGCATATTCTGCAGGCACCTGGCTATATGTGTCCTGGACATGTGCTCTCCCAAGTTGCCTTATAAACCTTGGGGAATCTCCAGTGAACAGCAGCTCAGTCATATTTACAAAGCTGGGACCTTTGGGGCTGCTGATCTCCATAGAAAAATCCACATAATCACATGATGTCCTCACAAAACATGAAATAAATGGGACAAACGTAAGAGAGCAGTCACACAGCTACACAGGTGGGAAGACTGGGGTTGATGATGCTGGCTATGATGGGTCTAAAGCCCAGGGTTTGGATGGCATAAGAACAAGCAGTTAGGTAGTAGGTGAAGTGATGCCCGGGAAGCTGGAGTCCCAGGTGCATTCATTCATCTGTTAACTGCAATTCCATCAGAGAAAAGGACAAGCACAAAGTGCTTTTCTCTGTGGGGGGAACAAAAAGCCATAAAATGTTGAACCTGATTCATCACAGCCTTTTCATTCAGGTGTTGCTGTCAACATGGCCATAATTTGAAAGAGTCCTGTAAATACCCCAGGAACTGCAGTTCCAGTAATTTTTCAGTGCAGAAGTACTTAGTTACTTGCAACCATATCTCAGTGACAGGAATTTATTTGAAGCTTGACAGGGTAAATGTTTTTGTCTCCTCTAACATAGCTGTCCCAGATGATAGCCTAAAAGCAGTAAATTTGCATGCTAGACAAATTTGTGCCAGGGAATTTTGGTAAGAATTAATCAGAGGAGAAATTTGAGCCTGGTTTGGGGTGGGTCTTTGCCTCTCACTTCACCCAACAAAAGTCAAGCAAAATCACGAACACTCAAACTTCATTATATACCTGTGAGGTAGTATGTGGATTAGTTTTATCCACTCTCTCCTCAGCTCTCTGTACGTCATAACATTTATAACATAATAATATGCTGTACAAATTTATTTAGCAATTGTTATTAAAAAATCCTGCAATAGTTCTGATAGTATTGTAATTACATTGCTATTGGCAATATTAACTGTAGTCATGATACACCTCTTAATGATCATGAATGACTTGGCTGGCATATTGGTAGGCTGAAGCTGATCAACTTCTGGTATTTACTTGCATCACACTCACCAAATGCCACATCTCTTAGAAGGTGGAGATGCCACAGTTGTTTACAGACACAGGCAACGTTGCTTACTAATAAGCAGTAGATATTATTGCCAGGGGGTTGGGAACAAACCAGGCAGCCAGTGTTTTGCCCCCTGCACTCTTGCCTGGTGTTCTGGGGCTCACCTGTCGAGGGCTGTTCTTGAGCCATGCATGAAACCAGATGTTATATGACCCAAAGACAAGCCAAAACACTTACGTTTCTGCGTTAGCTAGAAACTTCCACAGCAGCTGTGTGCAGCGCTAGCAGGCACCAGCAGATGGGGCGGTTACAGAGCATTTTCAGTCCGCTCTGCAGTAACACGTTATTCGTTGAGTGTGTTTTCCCCTGCAGAGCTCTGAAGCTTATTTTTCATTAGGAATCAGCCTTTTGTGATTAATGGTATTATTGGCTATTGCTTGGCTTCATCCAGTAATCACTGCTGATGCATGAGTGTTTGAGGGACTGTATTTCAGAGCAGTTTTCCCAGAGCTAAATCCTAACAGTGTTTTGTGAAACAATGCAGAGGAGTGGTCCCTAGCAATAGCAGTGAAAAAATACTCCTCAGTGAGACAGGTAACGTTCATAACAAGCTCCCTACCATTATTCCTGTTTTTAAATGTACCAGATTTAAAACTTTACTAGTTTTTGTGTGAGGAGATTTTAGTGAAAAGGCACAGATTCTAGATAAACTGTAGTGATAGCATTTTTGTATGTAAACTAGTGCAGTTCTGTATTGTTTTGCTTTCTAAAAAACGATGGTCTTTAAAAACACACAAAACACACACTTTTTTCTTTTTTTTTCACAGTTAGGTCATAAATTAAGGATCTGCTTCTTTATATTCCTAAGAAATCATTTTTGTTAATCTGTTGATACAACTACACCTTATATTCCAAGTACCCTGTTATTTACTGTTACAGAAGAAAGTCTGTAGAATCCAAATTGGCCAGTTTCCTAAGGTTAATTATGACTTTCTCTTTGCAAAAAGGTAGTTTCTTGAAGTTCAAACCTCTTGTAGGAAGGAATGGGATTTCACTTTTACATTTATTCTACAGAGGGAAGGGAAAGTTTATTTAGACTAGATGATACTTCCTGTTTGAAAAACAATGACTTGGGATACTGAAAATTTAAGCTCAAGTTCATTCTGCTTGCTTGAGGACTTGGGCCTGAAACCTCAGTATATTTTACTTATTCTTACCTTCTGACTAATGATCCTATGGCATATATTAAAAAGTGTGAGCTAACTCCAGTGACATACTTTGGACGATAGTATTCTTGCCTATTTTCATTTGACTTGGCATTGAAAAATGTCTGCAAAATAGCATTATGAGGTGTCAATACACAAGTGAGTAAGAAAAGTTCCCTTCTCCGGCATGTGCTGTTCTTCATACATACATGCTATGGCCTTCATCTTCCCTCAAATGTCCTATACCTGAAAACTTGCAAATTAGCTATTTTCTTAGAAGACAGTTCCCTCAGTTTGTTTATGTGGCAGTTTTCTATCAAAGCTTCTTGGCTGAACTCTTTCATTAATTTAATATTCCTATCAAGATATCCTGAAATAAACTTGGCCTTTCACCGTAAGAGAGGGACAGGGATACAAGACAAGGAAGTTTAGTCCAGCTGCTAAGCTGGACCTGTAAGAAACAATAAGATTGTGAATAACCTGAAGAAAAACTGAAGAAAGAGAAGAATAACCACCTCGAAGGCATTTTTAGGTTGAGTGGTGTGACAGCTTCTTTCTCCTTCAATGCAGTTGGAGCTAAAGCTGGTCAATGCAAATGGAAAGGAAACTAGGAGAAGCTTCAATAGGATCCCATAAAAGGCATTCATAAAAATCACATCCACTGGAGAGAAAAAATTAGTTCTATAACCCAGCTTAGCTTTTGAATCTATCAGCTCTGTTTCAGACATGAGGAAGTGTTCTTATACCTTCCAGCTTTTCTATGCTAAAAATAATAATGAAAAAAAAAGAGCATTACCTGTAACAGTTATTTCTCCTGTGCCTTTAGGCCATGACAGCCACAGCAAAATTCCATTTGTATGAAACTGTATTGAATAGTTTATTTTAACATTTGATCAGAGGATGACCACATATGACCCCACCAAGAATATGAGAATACCTTTAAAAAATCATGTCATATGTTGATGATGGACTGCAAAGACTTTAGAGTACTTTTGTATCATGATGTTACAAAATTAAGACCATGTTACAGAGACACATCTACAACAAGTAAAAAACTTTTAACTAAGGCCTCAGTGTTCATGGTCTAGGATTAATGTTCTAGATTAAAACAGAACAAAAATCCATTTAGAAACATAAGACAGCTTAAACCACTAAGCATCTTGGAGTGAAGCACTGCTGTATAATGGGGACAAAGAACTGGGAATCAATTTACCATACAAAGTGGTTTTTCACCATTCATTTCATTTGGTAGCTCCGAGAGGCACACAGTTGTCATAGAAACAGTAAAATAAGAAATCCATTTGTTGGGATTAGATGATGTGCTTCCTTTGAAAATGCACGTAGAGGTTCACTAGATAGATGTTTTGTTTTGTCAAGTGTGTATCCTACAAGAACTTTTAGTTTGGAATAATACACTTTTGTTTGTTTCATTTAAATGGGTAATTCCTTCCATGCTGGTTGGACCATCACAGCGTGCTCTTCTAGTTGCTGTGATTACTTATGGTAACTTCTAATCTTAGACCTTTCAGACAATATCTTCCATCCTCCATCCCCACATAGGAGCTTTTGAAAATCTGTATGGAAAGAAACATGTCAGGACCTCTCCGGATTCATTTTTTTACTATGTCTTTTTTTTCCTTTATTATAGCCCTTGGGCCAATGGAAGGCACAGACTTCAATCAGGCTTTGAAGCTTTTAGTGCTTTGTCTGTTTAAAGGGTTAAGAGTCACCTAAACAGCTGTTTCAAGCATCACAGCCTTTGCCCCTGTCTAGTATGCTAGGAAATAAATAGCTTAGGGATGCATGGGAAGGGCACAAAAGTGTAAACTGCATCACTTACTCTAACACAGGACAAAAGCTAGGAGTGAGCCTGAAGTCTGGATCTAGAAGTTAATTTTTTTCTAGCCTCTGAAAGGAGTAGAGCTAAAGGTACGAACTCACTGCAATGAGAGCAGTAGTGTATACACCTGCAAGCTTTCATTAAACCAGCTCAGTTTCCAGTGCCATTTTCATGCTTGGAGCTCAGTACAGTCTCATTTACTTGCCATTTTCACAAGAGCTCTGTGCTTCTCTTGTCAGGCTGTTACTCAGGCCAGCTAGTATAAAGCAAATTAGACCCTCACAAGACTTAATTAAGAAGCCAGTTCAGGCCCTTCAGAGCACCTCAAATTATATTTGAACCAGCACATGCTGTGGTTGTACACTGACTGTCAAAATAAATAACATAAGATATTATAGGTACTTTCCAATAAAAGTTTAACACAACAGTGGCATCCTAAAACCTGGAACACCAGGAAAGGTAATTTTTTTTTAGTAGGACAGTAGACTATGACCCATAGTTCTAGAAAAAGAGCTGAACTGGGATAAAAAAAAAAAAAGTAAATGTCTTCTTCTGAACTGAAGTAGAATCCGAGAAGCAGACTTCAGACACAAGCTCCCAAGCTCTACTGTAGCGCACACAGCACAAATCATGCCCTTCAGGTTAAGTGAGCTCCTGTGACCTCCAGTTTTCTCACTATTCATCACTAACACATCAACATATGGCACGATGCATCAGCAGGGTTATAATACTACACATTTGAGAACTAAGTATTTGTAAAATGTCCAGTTGTGTTTTCTGCAAGCTTCAAGCAGTGAAGAAGAAATTAAATAAGTCTTTGAATGTGCTTAACCATTTTAGGACTTTCAGTTCTGTTTCCCCACTTTCAAACACAGACAGAAGGTTTGTTCTTCCCTGCTGGAAAGTCAAATGTGAGTTTGTGGTCACCTTTGAAAGTCCTGGCTCTGGCCTGTATGCGTCCTGCAGGGATGAATGCTAGGATTTAAGAAAACCTTACCTGGCTGAACAAGTGGGTTTGAATTAGTGAATTTAGGGCTACTTAGACTACATTGAAGTTCAAGTGTTCAAAAGAACTCTTGAAGAGAGCTTCTGACTGAAACACATCTATCAGGCTTTTACCACTGATTTTAAGGACCCAAAATTTCACACTAAAATGGTCCTCAAACTATCACATTTTGAAAAAAAATGACACATAAGCCTGCCATTTGAAAAGTAAAAATATTTTACCTCTGACAGTCTTGCAACTTTATATATACGTATCTATCATATAGACAGGAAATTAAAAGTAAATTTAGTAAGTCTGCTTAAAGAGCTGTAACTCCTTGATATGTAGTAAACGCTTGAGAGAATTTCATATTGCTATTTTATGCCCAGCGACTAACATAGATGATTGTCATTCCTTTAACTCCAAGTGGAGAACCTCAAAAAAAAATAATTCATCCAGTTTACAAATGCAGATGTCACAAAATGTGTCTGAAGTGTGCCGTGAAGTAAATATTCACATCATTTTTTTCTTTAGTTTTCTTACAGCTCTCAATTTTAAAGGTAAGTTGTAGTGACATGGCTTCTTCACCTTGGAGTAGAATGTGAAAACAGGCACCTAGAGTAGAATAGCTGGGTTTGAGTCGGATAAATAAAATTGTGTGCTCTTTCCCAGTGTCCAACTGCATATCTTCTTGAGTGTTAAACTCGAGTTTGAAATGTGCTTTTTTCTTCTGCTGTTGGTCTCTTGTGTGGCTGTTCTAGGTGTGGTCTGGCCAAGACTAAAGGCAGTTCTTACTTGATATTGTAAGAGCCATCCTCCTGAGACTTCTTCCCTAGGATCGACTGCAAGATTCTCAAAGACTTCTTAAAAAACTTGCTATTGAGGGGATTTCATTCCAGCATGTTATATGAAGAAAATTTGAACAACAAGTTGGAGAACCCTCTATATTTTAAGGTTTTCTTTTTAATATTTAAAACTAGATATCTTTTGAAGTTCACCTCTTACTGGTACAGCAATAGACTTTCATGAGAACTACCCTGAGTGACACAGTAAAAATATTCCCCTGTTACTAGAGGGGCAATGCAAGTTGTAATGTTTCCTTTGAAAAACAGCTTTTAGTTTCAGGGATACCTAAGGATTAAAAATGCATACATACGTATAAAAACTGGAAAGTAAAGATAGCTCAGTTATCTACTATGCTTACAACAGAGAACAGGCAGGTGTAGAGAGATAGAGAGGACTGAGCCAGGGGACAGTAGAACCCTATCACTCCAGGTAAGCATCTGGCCTTTGGCATATTACTGATAAACTCTTCTACATGTCTTGTGGGAGAACACAGAGATAAAATGCATGTTTCCATTCTCCATTTAATATTTTTAGTGAGTAACTGTCTAAGTGGTTTTTTTTGTGTTTGGGTTGTTGTTTTTTACACCTAACAACTGCAAATATTATTTGAATTTGGAGAATGCTTAGGGGAAGGGCAGTTGACAAATTTTAATCAAGAAACCACTTGAATAAGGAAGAAAACAATGGAGCAACTGAAGAGAGGCAACACCATCTGGAGAAAAAGATTGATAGCTTATTGAGAAGCCAAGGTTCTGTGAAAAAGAAGTGCCTCTGGGCTACATAATTAACTTGGTATTTTATTTATTTATAGTGTGTGGATTGTGGGTTAGTTCAGAAACCAATAAAACTCATGCAATACTCTGAAGGTTGGGAGGAGATGCACAGAGCTAAAAACAAATCTGGGCCATTTTCTTTATTTCAATTTCCTGGAAATAAATGTCTTTATTTAAATTTCCTGCAAACAGAGTGAACTGAAATTAATCACTTTGTTTAAAGCTTTCATCATCTACCATAGATTGACATCTCTCCTGGGTTTGCTGGTTCCAAACAATCCTATGATTTGGCAAATGTTATTGCTGCTCTTCATATTTTTTATAACCTGGTGACCTGTAGCAGTTAAGAGGAGACCAAAAAGAAATAAGGAGGCTATTCCAAAACTTTTTGTTCTTCAATATAAGTCAAGACTACTATTCTTTATGTTCCCAGTCAAGTTGTTTTCTCATGTTGATCACCACTGTAATGGGCTGCACTATGCTCTGTGAAGCACTTCCATGACTCAAGGACTTGCTTCAATAGTTACGGGGACAGACAGGACTTGATGTCACCCAATTATCATTCTGGTGTTTCTTTCTTCTTTACATTAAGCTAAAACAGGTATTTGAGATAATAAAGTATTCTATGAAAGACATAGCTAATTTTCATAAAAAATAATCCAGTCTTTCCATGAACCCAATAACCATGTTTTTATGAAATAACGTTAATAGCTGGCATTCTGAATATGTTCTCTCTGTTTTTCTGAAGTTACTTTTGTGAACTGTGTGTAAAATAACCATTTTTTTTCTTTCAAATATTGATTTCTCCATTACCTTTTTTGCTTTTGTGATCTGAAATATTTTTGTAACATAACTGCATATCCAATGGTGAAAGAAAGATGAAAAACATATTATGTGGCTGCATTATTGGTCTATAAAGGAGTATAGGTGGGTCTCAGCCATATGTTTACTGTGATGCTTTAGTATTAAATTCCATCAAAGTTGATTTGGGGAATTTCTTACATTTAAGCACTTTCCACAGGGTTTTTTTCAGTGTTACAGTCTTTAAGCTCTACATAAAGCTGAAGAACAAAAATGCACTGGGTGTTTGAGAGAAATACAAGAATAATACCTTCTTACAAATACAGTAGGAACTATTTAGCCATTTAAAAATGTGGGAGACTGAACTAGGTAACAATCTTGTGTGCTTTTCTGGGTATGAGAACATAGATTAAATTGTTCTTATATAGAAAAGCTTTCCACCTAAGTAGGATCACCAGAGTTACAAGCCTGTATAATAATAAAAATCAGAAGTTTCAGCTGAGGGAACCTAATCTGCAATTTCTCTGCTACATGCAAAATTGCTGTGCTGTCTTGGTGCAGACTTGGTATAAGATAGTGGAAAATAAGCCAAATAGATTTTACTCAAGTTCAATCCACACCTACATGAGAAATAGATCTAACATAAGCCTTCAGAAGTCAAATCTCTCCAAAATCCATGAGGCTGTTCAAGGCAGCAGTTCCTTACTAAACAACATGCATTTATTTCCTTCCCAGGAAAATACAAACTATTAAAAGAGTTGGTGCATTTAACAGTAGATCATGCTGTTGAAGGGTTTACTTCTAGGAAAGCCTAGTTTCACCAGTCACTGTGAGCATTCATAAGCTTGTTAACAGCACCTCATTTGCATGAGCTGTCATCTGATCATTGGCAATTTGTTAAGTATTCCTCTGCACAAGCAAATGTGACTTTTGTGTTATGGACCTACAGTTAGTGCATCAAATCTGTATTTCTTCCCAGCCTGGAGACACTCTCCCATTATCATCCCCTTGTTGAAAACCATCTGTAGCTAATAATGTCCTACTACCCTACACCAATCCTGCAAAAACTTGGAGGGCTGGGGGGGAGGAATTTTAATCTGAGAAAAATGGTAGGAGCTCTGAATGAGGCCAGTTAGCTAAAAGGGAATATGCCCTCTGAGTGTGAAATAAACAGCTGATAGTGCAACTCTAACCAGGCAAAGCTGAAGGAAGTAAAATCCAAACATACAGGGAAGCTAAGGAGTCCACTTACCTTCATACATAGTTTGGAGGGGTTTTTTCTACCTAGTTAACTTGGCTATCAAAACAGCAACAACAGAGAAATGTTGTGAGAGTTTAGTGTCCTCTGTTTCAGAATAACTACCTCAGTTTAGCCCTAAGTAAAAAGCAAAAGTTGAATTAGGCTGTAGCGGGGCTGATGGTGTAAATGAGGACACATAAAAACCAAATAAGGATCTGACAAACTAAACAATAGAGCACAGCTGGTGCTGGCCTTGATGGAGAGAATGAAATGGGAGGGAGGAGCTGCATGAGCTTATTTTTTCCCTCCATCTTGCAGGCAGCATGTCAGGCTTTTTCCATTGTGGAACCTGCCGGCCCAAGGCCATCTCTGTAGGCGTATTACCTTCTGGCTCACAAGGTAACTTTGCTAAGTACTTTTAAATGGTTAGTGGCTGTCCTTGAAAATGTAAGTGATTTCGTTCTGAAAAAAAAGATCTTTCTGCCTAGGTTTTACTTCTAGTTCTAAAAAGTGGAGTACAGATGGTACTTCTTCCTTTGTAAGAAAACTCCTAAATACCACAATATTTAAAAGCAACACAGAGATTTATGTCTCCTTCTTTCTCTTCTTATTCCTTTTTACTGCACACCTGTTCTTGAGGTAGAATTACGAAAGGTCCTTATGCAGGTCTTACAATGCAGAGAAGTGGCAGGGTTTCAATACTCGCTCCCTACCACCTCCTTCCCTACA
>NW_009952803.1:386529-398561 GCF_000747805.2 Chaetura pelagica
CCCTACACACCACCCACCCATGCACATGCTTATGTGCTTGCCCATAATCCTGTTACAATCTGTTTATTGCTGAAAATTACTTTTATTTTTCACATATATCTTAAGAAGATCTTGGGAAGGCAAGTTCTCTTGTGCTTTGCCCGATGAGTAATTTTGGGGTATGTTAGTGCTGTAAATTGGGACAGTGCTAGAAATTAGATTTTGTGTTTATTTGCATTATTATGGGGTAAATCATGACAGATCTTTATGTTTTAAACCACTTCAGCTCTTCTGCTGTAAATGGAACAGTGATTTCCCATTAGAGGAAGGCCTGTAAAAAGTTATAATCATACATTCAGGGATTCCAAGATGTTCTGTATGTAGGGTTGCTAGTGACTGAAACATCAACTCCCCTGAAACCTAAAAAGCCCAAATTGATTCAGAAAAGTCTTCACACAGGTGGGGCTCTCAGACAGCCAACACCTCTTTTGAAAGGTAAGTGCAAGAAAAATAGCTGGTTCAATTAAGGGAATTGCTCTTTGTTTTTCGTTTGAAAAATCAGACAATTGCATCACAGCTATTTTTTAGGCAGATAATAAAGTGGAATACTGGGTTAATTGAAGCAACATGCACAAGCTGAGTGCTATGGAATAATCACCATGTATACGCATGGTAGGCTATACATCTGAGGGAGATGCACACAATCCATCTGCTCCTAAATTATGCCTCAGATTTGTGCCTGAGGAAAAAAGCTGACTCTACTGGTGAAACAGAAAATGTACCTGGAAACTCTTTATCTCTTAAGACACCCCAACTTCTTAAATTCCTTCAGGTTTTTTTAGAGGTAAGAGCACACTCATGCCATCATCTGAACACAAATGGGGCCAAGCTATAGGAACAGAGGAATTTGATGTATGCACTGGTATTCATAGTGCTCTTTTTCAAATGGTCTGCATGTTTATTCTACAGTGCAGTTCCCTAAAAGCTTAAGAGAACCCAATGTCCTGGGCTTTGCAGCTCCATTGAGCACACCCTCCTAGACTACACAAAGTTTTTCAGGTTTCTGTGTTTGGAACCCCTGTGAGTTACAGTACTATTGGCATTGTTTTGGACAAATAAAGTGTTGAAGGAATATCTGTGGTCATAATACTTTTTATGATTGTTGAAGTTTCAGTTTTGGGTTATTAGGGGCAACATGTAGATGTTTCCCAATCCAAATGGCTGCTGCTTTCAAATGTTTGCAGGTTCTGCTAGTGCGGTCAAAAGGAAGCATATGTAGGCCAAAAGTATCAGAATATGTAGGTAACACTAGAAGTGGCATGCTGAATTATAGAACATTGTGTTTATTATAATTGACCATGATTTGTGCAAGAGAGGACTTGCAGATTTGTTCACAGCTTTATTAGTTGCTTTTAAATATGGTGGCCTGGCTGCAGCCTCAGCTTTAGGAAACCTCTAAATTCCTGATTGCCAGAGGCTTGGAGAGCACATGAGGCAGAGAAGCCCTCTGCACCTGCCCTATTACTTTCCCTCCTCCCTGAGTATCATTCCTCCTGGCTGTGGTCAGAGACTTCCTTGCGTAAATCAGGATGTTATGATTTCTGGGTGACAAGAAAAAAAGCCAAGTGGGGATTCTTTTGGTCTCTGCCATTACAGTGAAGCACTGACTTTAATGAGACAGTTCGTAAGCTGGGAGTGAAGCATATACAGAGGACCTTGCTGAACTTAACTGTATGTGGCACAGCAAGCAGCTGTTGGGTTAGGGAAGGATTTGCATGAGTGGGAGAAGAGAGCTTTCTGTGCAGCTCCCCCATCCTTCAAGGCCTAATACGGATCAATTAGAGACTCTAGAGAAAACAGTATCTTCTATGTGAAATTCTTTTTTTCCTAAAATGAGCAGATTGAGGGTTGATTAATGCATGCTGATTGTCAGCTTAATGAAGAATATAAAGATCACAGGGAAAAATCAAGCTCTTTCTAACTGACAGGGTCTGATTAGACCAGTCATTTGGAAAGTATAAGCTATGATGGTACTTCTCTATTTCCAGGAATATATTAATAGCTAAATTGGTTTTTCTGTTATAGCCTTCTTAAACAACTGCACTTTGTCTCCAGTTATTACACCCTAGGTATTCTAAGAGCATGTTTTCAAAGGCTGCTGCTCAGTCTAAAGATCAGCATGTATTCAGACTTTTTTTGCCAGTTGAAAATGGTGCTCATCAGTCACTGGGTAAAGGCTATATCAGCTGCAGCCTTACAGTAGCATGGAGCAAGAGTAGGGGAAACAGAACAGGTATCTCTGGGGAGCTGTGTTTGTTCTTCCTACCTTGTAGGAGAGCCAGAGATTCTTATCCCTGCCAAAGCTTCCTGTCTCCCAGGGCAGGAAACAACACCTAGTATTTCCCATTATTTCTTGTTGGCTTCTGGCAGTCTTCTGCCTCAGCCTGTTGCCTGTTGCCCGAGAGATAGCCATACAGTAGATGTAGGATGATAATATTAATTCCCTCCCTCCCCCTCTTCCCCCCCCTCCCCTGGAGATGTTTTCTTCTAAATTTGCATTATAACATTAGAGCTCCATTGTGTTTTATGTATGAGCCCAGCTGAAAGCTACTGATTATTTCTACTTTCAATCATGTTGTAACTGTGTTTTAGTGGTATTGACAGACAGAAGCAAACCAAAATTACACTTTCCAATTTTGTTATTCCATGCAGATTCAGCTCAAACCTATAAGTATATTTACCATGAATTGAAGTTTATGTAGCTAATAGTTATCCCTGCTGTGTTACCTAAGTCATATAATAGATATGCTACTCATGCTTAAGTTTAGTTTTGATTAAACAGGTAACTTTTAGGGCTGTTTCTAATTCTTTAAATGACAGGAACAAATAAGACTTTGCTTGTTTCCTCATGTTTTTTTAAATTTGTTAGAAATTCTCTGTCTTGCCATCAGTGACCTGATTTAGCTGCCAGTGAAGCTGGCAGGAGTTTTTTTCTACTGGCTTCATCCAAAATCAGATCAGGCCACTAGAGAACAAATGATAAATTACATTTATAATCTGGAAGTTACCACAGGCATTGATCAATACACGCATGAATTTCTGCCCAAGCAGGGTTTACAATCTGGCATCCTTCCCTCAGTAGAATCCAGATGCCCTCCATGGTAGAGTGAAAGACATGTATGTAAAGCACCACTGGCTTTAACTGTCCCTCTGGGGCTTTATCTGGTGCAAGTATTGAGACCTTTTTGAGGAAATTATTGGGGAAAGGTATGTTGCTTCAGAGGTGTCTGGCAGTGAACAGGAGCACTTACTGGTGTGGGATTTTTTCCCTTGTATTTTGAAGCCACCAAGTTCACTGAACTGCCCCGTGTTCCTTTTACCATTTTTAGTGGTATCAGTAACAGAAGCTGAGCATTTTGGCATTAAGATATTACATTTTTTCATCAAAAATCAGTACATCGGTTCTTCAGTAAAATGGTGTGCTTAGGTTTGCAAAAGCATATAATTCCAGAATTCTTTACCAAAACAGAATATTCCTCCATTTAAATACAATTCTTGAGATCTTTGGTATCTTAAACGTTCTTTAACCTATTAAGACCAGCTTTTAAATGTTTTCAAACTCCAAAGAACAAAAATACTATTGAATACATGATATGAGATTCTTCTTTAGAATAAAAGCATAACTTTTATTTTTCTTTTCCCAGGGAACATTTTCCCCATTATCTGTCTTGACAGACAAGTTGTCTCACTAATAAATAATTCAGCAACAACAGACTCTGAGGCTGTCTGTATGAAATTATGGCATACATTAGCTGATGCCCTCGCTAGGTAGGAGGTTCTGGGAGGTTTAGCCTTGGCAAAACAGCATTGCTAAACCCCTGGATGTCTTCTTAGAAACTGTCTGGATTTTCGAGTCTCTACAATTAGAAACTGCTCCACTGGAAAAACAAGGACTAAAATAAGTTCCGCTTTTTTCCCCCCAAAGCTTTGTTCTTTTGGCATCTGTTAAGGCTGTCTGAATGTCATATTGTACAGAATTCTTCATCTTATTCAAGTTTAATTTAGCTGTTTTTTAAATTGTTTGTGTGGTTTTACTTTTACCTTGCTGAAATAAACCTTTTAAGTGACTAGCAGGTTAAAAGGGAAAATAATAGAGAGTCTCATCACTGAGAGAGAATCTGTACTTGGTGACCAAACTAGCTGTGTTAAATTGCGCGTGGGTGAGGCATATTCAACATAAATCCTTGAAAGCTTGAGGGTCATACTAATTTCAAGTAAAGTCTTTATCTCGAGGATCTTTCTTTCAGCTGTGAAGATTTCATTGAAGGAAGAAAAAGGCTAAGAATAATTAGTTCTGTGCTTTCACACACATTACCCCTGGGTTAGTTATTAAAAGAATCCATTCAGCAGCAGCAGTGCTTTGCTGGCTCAGGCAGCTTGGGTGGAAACCAACCCTGGGAGCTTCCCCCTTCCTCCTCTTCACCCCTCATCTCCCCCCACTTGCCTATGATTTCTTACTGCTTCTCCCTCCAGTGCTGTGCAGCTTGTTGGAAGATTTGGACTATTGGAAATCACTGTGTTGTAAATTTGAAGCTATGAAAGCTGTACATTCAAAAATACTGCCTTTTAGAGAAGACCCAGTTTTTAATGATAGTCTTAACAAGAAAAAGGTTCATCAAAGTTGTTATGAGGGGGTTTTTTTCTGCAAGGAGACTCTCAAGCTTAGTGGAATTATGAAGTGCAAGCAGAAATTGTTGTATACAAGTTTTGGCCTCAGTGTACAGTTAGATTTTAACATGATACAGTTTTACTGAGGACTTGTGAAAAGGAGTGTGTGTGATTGCAGTGTTGCATTATAAAATGTAATGATAACAAAGACCACATCTGTTGACACACCTGTTACAACAACATTGTACAAGCCAAATATAGAGGGTGGGCAGGAAAAGATTTTATTTTTAGTTTATTTTTTTTTAACTGGTGGAAATCTGGAGCAAATAAAGCTAAATAAAATCACACAGAAAAAAAAAAAAGGGAAGGCTGAAATATTAACCTGCACTCTCTAAACAGTCATCTGCTCATTCAACCAGTCTCTTCCACTTTGTGGACCTGTAAGAGACTGCATTTGAGCAAATATGCTGCTTCAATGTTACTAGAGGACACCAGGGTATAATGTCAATTTAAGAACAGGGGTTGGATGTTCAGCCTGTTGGTAAACCCTTTCATTTTGAGACACAGAAATTAGGAAAGCAACTGTAGTTGAGTGAGTTCTGCAGTATCTGAATGAAGCCTAAACTGTTTGTTGCTGTTTACTGTAGCTAACTAAAGTTTCTACCACTCTTGCAAGTTTTACAGGGATCAGAATAATTAATGCAAAGGCAATAAATTTTGTAATGGGAAGTCCCCTGTTCTGATAAAGCAGGGCTGTAGGTAGTGAGGATTCCACAGATGCATTGCCTATGCACACTTATTTCACTTTGATTTATTTTTTTTTAGTCTAATTATCAGTCAAATTAATTCTCTGTCAACTGCAAAAACAGCTGAAAGCTTTCATCTTGCAGACTATGAGCAGCAGGCCAAAGAACCTGTGAGGTGCTCCTATTCAGTTTTCAGATGAGTGTTTCTCTTTAAATTAGCAGGTAAAAAAGAGATTCTGGAGCATGTAATCACCAAGGGAGAGCCAGTGGTAAAAAGGGGTTAGAAAACCTTAGAACTTGTTCACGTTTTTATTTTCTAGGGCACGCAAACCTTGCCAGAAGCATTCTTTTAACCCCCCAAAATACTAATCAGATGAAGCACTGAAGCAAAATTAACTGGATCAGTACCTAGTTTCAGTTTTAACTTTCTCTTGACACAGAAGTGTTGGATATTCCTTTTGTTGTTCTACATTCAAAATATGTTGTTAGTTTTAGCTGGTTTGGATACTGTGAAAGGATTTGGGAGTCCTGTGCTGTTTCTGCAAAGCCACCTTGATGTAGAAAATACACAGTTTCTTCTACAAATATTCATGCGTATATATTGTTGGCTTACTGTGCTCAGTAGAATCTGCTTGCACTAGTGCTTGTTTGAAAGGAATAGAAAGGGGACTAAGAAAGGTTAAAGAAAAGCTACTCCCTAGCAGATTAATATTTTTCAGAGTTCCAGTTTGAAATTTGCCATGATTACCAATTTTGAGGGCAGTTATTATGTCTAAGCAGAGGGAATTTTCAGTTACTGTAGTTACTTTAGGTGCTGAAGAAAAATTGATCCTCAATAATATGAACTCAAAAGCACTCTGTCAAATCACTGTTAGGTGTATAAGCTGCAGACTGAACATTGCAAAGAAAAAATATGAGAAAATGTCACATAACAAAGAAGTCTATTAGTTTGCCATTTTCATGGAAAGACATGTTCTTTCCAAAGTCTTAAAAATAGAACTTTAAAACATCATCAGTTTTTCTAGCTGGGATAAGATCCCATATATATACAGTCTTCCTCTGTGATCCTGCACAAAACATTCAATATTTTGTATTTATTTCCTCTTAAATTTTATTATTATTAATGGAAGGGTCCAAAAAATATAATTAGGAATCAGACCTAATATAGCTGATAGTATACAAATAGCATAAGGTATCTTCCTTGCACCAGAAGACTTAAAAGCATCACTGTATGTAGTTATATACATGTATCTAGTTGCCACCTTGAACCCCTTATACTATTTACCTAAAAAAATAACCAAGCCAGGTATTTCTGAGGTTACACAACATAACTCAGCTGGTGGATCTGACAGCAATATTGAGTTTTTTGATTCATGGGCATGTCCGTGTCTCACCTGACACACTATCAGAGAAGGACCAACAGTCTGGCAGCCAGCCTCTTTAAGAGCTTGGCATACAGACCAAAAAGGAGCTCAGATTTTTTGGCCAGATTCTAGATCTGAAACCATTTTTGGAGGAAACTCTGAACTGAGCCCTAAATTATTTCACAAAAATGTTCAGAAATGCAGTGTCCTGAGGAGCCTGGAATACCCCACCATTCAGTTTCAAGTTTCCCAGAATAGGTGTCCAAATGTTTCATTTAGAAACAGTCCAATTTTCATTTTAAATTTCTATGCAAATTCTGTCAAATTTTATTGTGTACTAATAAGAATTTTTGTGATTATTTTTTTTGTTTTTGTTTTTCTCCTTCCTGTTTGCCTAGGGAGGCTGTGGAAGCCCCATCCCTGGAGATGTTTAAGAAAAGGTTGGGTGAGGCTTTTTACAGTCTGGTCTAGTGGGAGGTGTCCCTGCTCATAGCAGAGAGGTTGGGACCTCATGATCTTTAAGGTCTGTTCCAGCCTTAACAATTCCAGGATTCCTCCACTTTGTTCCACTTGCTCCTCTTTAAGATGTAGAAAAATAGGTGCCCTCAAAGGAACAAACCCTGAGATTCACATCCTTTTCCCAAGTCCCTTCCTTTATAGAGGGTTGTTGCTCAGTGATATGTGGGTGGTTCTTGTCACCCTCGTGTCTTGCAACCCTGTTCTGGTTGTTGAGTAGCAAAAAGTGCAGCTCTGGGAAGTGAGCTGTCAAACAGTCCATGTAGCCAGAGCCTGCTGTAACCTTCAGCAAGAAGGCAAGGCAATTTGTAGAGCAAAAGCAAAACTTAATACCTTCGTTTTCTGAAAACTCCTTGCCATGCCCTGGAACCTCAGTGGAAAGAATAAACAGCATAGAAACCAAATTACCTCTTTGCAAACATGAAAGCTTGACCTGACCTCTGCAGGAGAACTTTTGCAATCTGTAAGACCCTGGATTTGTTAGATGTCCATTTTTTTAAATAATCCCTGGCTGTGATTTACAGCTGGAAAAGTTCTGTTGAGCCATACACCAGTAGGAGTGGGACAGGGGTTTTGAATGTCACCAGGAATGAAGACTCCACAACTTTCCTGGGCAGCCTGTTGCAGTGCTCTGTAACCCTGAGAGTAAAGAAGTATTTTCTCATGTTTGGGTTAAATCTCCTGTTTGCCAGTTTGTGACTGCTGTTCCTTGTTCTGTCACTGGACAACACTGAGAAGAGTCTGGTCCCATCATCCTGACACTCGTCCTTTAGATATTAATAAACATTTATGTGATCCCCCATCAGCCTCCTTTTTTCTAAGCTAAACAGACCCATGTCTCTCAGTCTTCCTTCACAGGACAGATGCTCTAGCCACTTAATCATCTTATTGACCCTGTGCTGGACTCTCTACATTAGTTCCTTGTCCTTCTTTAGTTGGGGAGCCCAGAACTGCACACAATACTCCAGGTGAGGCCTCACCAGGGCATAGTAGGAGGGGAGGACAACCTCCCTTGACCACCTTCTTAATGAACCCCAGGATGGCGTTGACTAAACCACTCCAGTTTGCCTGGTGCCTGGTTAGCCAGGTAGCAGCCACCTGAAACACCTCTCCAGGGCAGAGCAATTTAAGGAATCTAGAGGGGAAAACTATTTTAAGTTCAAAAGGCGTTTCTCTTGGCGTGCTGATGACCCTAACTGTTTGAAGTCACAAGCTTTCAGAGGTGAGAGAGCCATGGGGAGCAGCAAGTCACACCTGGATTTTATGAATGGAAAAGTGAAACTGAGAGTTTATGGATTAAGAACAAACAGGAAATTGCATTCCTACTGATGGTGCTCCGGCTTAGGTTACTGCAGAAGGAAGACTTCTGGTTGCATTAACAGTTGTGTCTGCATTTAGTATGTATTTACTTTTTTATTGTATGTGTTCACTTTCTTCTTTGTTCCTCTATGTTCTGTCTTTGATTGAAGCCATTTACTGCTGCCACTATTTTTTTTAATATGCCAACCCACTGTGAGCAAGGATGATGGAAACTGGTCAACATGCATTAATTGCAAGTCTCTCCTCATGAGCCACGGGTATGGCTCACATATGTAAACAAAATGCCTGGCAGGTTTTTGGGAATAGCACTCCCACTGTAAGCATCATGCAGTGTGTTGCTTTTTATAGTTTGGGGTTTTTTTAAAGAGTCAAAATTGGCTCAGTTGATTAAAAGAGCATTTGCTAATAGCTTGTCAGGTCTGTCGTCATTTTTAAGAAAATTAAGATCTTGATTTATTTTTTTTAAGCAATAAAAATCAGAAGTATGACAAGAAGTTGAAATATTAGTAAGGCAATAGGGAAGCTTTGATAATCTGTGCTTGTGAATTTTAATGTCTAGCAGGAAACAACTCTTAAGCAGAGTTCTAACACATCCTTTATGTTCAGCTTTACGATGTGTACCAGGCAGTGCTGAAACATGTATGCGAGTGCAGATGTTCCCTGCAAGGCTAAGCAGTTGAGATAAACATGTGTTTAATGTACTTGAAAATTTAAGAACATTTTGGGAACACTTGCCCTGTGATGTTTAACTGAGCACAATTGTGAAGTTACAAATGCAAGACACATTTATTGTTTTTTTCACAGAATAAGAAGAAAAAAAAAAAAAAAGAAATGTATAGTGTTTATTATTCTGTTCTTAAACTACATTTTTTTTTTTTACAACAGCCATGTTGTCCTCAAGATTATAAAGCTTAGGTGCTGGATTTCTGAGTATGAAGAATATCCATAAAAGTAACTGTGATGGTGTTCCAGTTTGAGTGGTTTTGGAATTTGACCCAAATACATATTCCTTGAAAGAAGTATCCAGATCACAGGAGGAAGAGAGGAGAAAAACAGGCTTGGGAAATTTAATCTCATTTCTGATTTATAGAGATGAAAATTGGTATTTGTCTGTTAAAGGGTAGGTGTTTTTAAGCTGTGTGGCATTAAGCTCAGTCATTCATTTTCAAGTTTTCTGCTGTGTAATTTAATTGAAAAATTCAGAAGTACCTTGACATTCTTTGTCTTAAAGTCAAGCTAGACCTGGGAGGTCTAGGTGACATCTATCAGGCCACAGGTGCTGTGATAAACAAATAGTGATGTAAATACCATACCTGTTCAACAAGAGCCTAATCTCACTTCTGCTGTTGTTCAAATTTTAGTTGCTTGCTTGTCTGTCTTTCTCTAGCCTGAACACCGAGAGGAATGTGAGAGCACAAATTAGGTACAAATACTGCATACTAGTAAAACTAGCTTCTCAGCTGAGTCCTAGACACTGTCCCTGGACCTTATTAAATTCACTGGGAACTATACAGACAAACTGATCCTTATAAGGGCTGGAAAGATCAGAGGATAGTTGTTACAAAAATTAACCTGAAAGCATTTAATTAGACATCAGCTGCTTTTTAAAATTTATTCAGTGATTAAATACACCAATAATCTCTTAACAGTTAAATTGTTCAATTTTCCCCCTGCACACAGACCTACCAGCTCGTCCTATACCATTAAAAAAGGTGTAGATTAAAAAAATTATATTATTAAAATAAAAATGATACTATTCTATTAGCATTTAAATCACAAAATTACTTCAGTGGCTGTACTGCTCATACTGGGATTCAGAGTATACTGGCAGTGACTGAGACAACAGCTTCTCAGTATTTATCTTAGAGTCATAGAGTGTCTCATTAATTTTTAAGATCTGTAATGGGAGTGTTCAAGGCTCCTGTCTTTTGGTTATTAGCTTGGCTGGCACATGTTTTAGAAAATACTAAGTAATAAGCCAGGTGCTTGTTGCTGCTTTAACCTTTCCTCAGCTTAAAACCCTGATTTTAATGTATAATGAAGAAAGCTTAAAGCTCCATT
Organism: Chaetura pelagica; assembly: GCF_000747805.2. NCBI lineage: Eukaryota > Metazoa > Chordata > Aves > Apodiformes > Apodidae > Chaetura > Chaetura pelagica. Next base: position 397,184 of record NW_009952803.1, read on the forward strand.
TCTTTCTTCCTCTGGGGAGATGCCCTTAATAGTTTTAGCAGTTTGTGTTTGATATCCTACTCGCTTTCTGGCAGCAATGGTGGTTTGAAGCATCTTTGGAATTGTCTGAGACAAACTCATGATACCCACGGTTATGTTTTTGCCTGCTGGAGACCACTTCTTTAACACTACCACTGATTCTGAGAGATTTTTGAGGACAATGTCAGTAGCAGTATACATAGTCTTTGAAGCGATACATGGTTGCTCCTGTAAAACCTGGGCAAACAATGTGAAATTCATTGTAATTTTCAAAAACCTCAAAAAATGTGCTTTCAAATGTCACTTTTGATGTGGCTGGTTGCAAACTCAGTGCCGTGTTGCCACTCGGTAGGTTCCTCCAGCCATGAAGCCTCATGATGTACTAGCTGCGGCTGAGCGATGCGCTCCTTCAACCTGTCAGCTCCTAAGCAGAAAGGAGAGGAATCTGCTAGTTTTTCTCTTTGATTCTTTGTGGCATGCAAACCACGGACTGCCTCAGCTGTCATGCTGCTCTCTATACTGCCTAATTTGGTCAGTAGTATTACCTGATTCCTGGGCACAACATGGAAAGAACACATGCTGTGTTTCTGAAGGATGAACAGAAAGCTACTGTGTTGTGGTAGAAGACACTCATGAATGAGTAATTGAAAGTTGTTGGAAAGCAATATTAGGTAATTAATAATCTCCTTTACAAATATATTTGTAAAACAGAAGGACAAAAGGTAAATTCATTCAACAATTTGCAATGTAAAGTGTTCTCATGGTATCTGTGGGGTTACAGCATATGTAGTGGGTTATTACACATGCAGATGGAGTATCTAGACAATTGCTTCTTCCCAACCTTTATACTGTTAATTAGCTGGCAATCTTTTACATGAGTCCCACACTAAACAATTATTTGCCACCTTCTGTTTCTTTCATAGTCTTTGTTAGTTCAATTCCAAGTAGCTACAATAATTTTGAAACTAGAGTGATAGATTAATAGCAACTAAAATAATGACAATAATACAATAGTAGAATTGGGAACGTCCTGAAAAAGAAAAAGTTGATATTCTTGCACTGTTTTGACTTACCTCCTTTATTCATATTTTTAATTCATACATCTGTAGGTAAGATGCCTCAACAACTAAGTGATACTGATACAAAAAAACCCACCTCAGTCAATACAGAGTTCCTCTTTACAGAAATACCTGTCAGAAACTCTTTTGTGTAAGGATGAGAACTTTATTGCAAAATTGTCGGCACAATGAAAATGGCCTTTGATGTTCTGATTTGTTTAAAATTTCTAATCCTTGTCTAAACTTAAGCCTACATTTTTGTTTTGTAAGGTATGGGGGAGAGCAGGAGCAGTGTGCTGTTG